>NC_058046.1:30350891-30585891 GCF_020085105.1 Siniperca chuatsi | reverse complement strand
TTGTGCGTATATGATTTAAAAAAATAAATAATTCAGGACCTTGGATGCTCCATAATTTAACACCCTGAAAGGGCCATTTAAGTATATTTTGGTGGTAATGCTATTGTACTTTTAAGTAGAATTTTCAATTCAGGACTATTACTTGTAACCGAGTATTTTTACATTGTGGTATTGCTACTTTTACTTAAGTAGAGGATCTGAATACTTCCTCCACCACTGCTGTACACAACGTGCCCAGCACCAAACAGCAGACTAGACACAGTTAGAGACTAGCTGGTGAACATAAAGCATTTAGCAGCTAAAGAGACATATTTTTCTCAGGGGTTGGGGGAGACCAAACCAGCTGAAAGAGTTAACATTGGACTTACATTCATCAGGTGGACACAAACACAACTCCAAATGAATGTTAATGTTGCTCCGTGTCTGCTGGATGTGTAAATAGGCAATTGTTTGCTAAAACGTTCACATTTATAAGTTAATAATATGCAAATGTTGTGTTTACAGCTTGTTGTTCCCCTGGCCACATGTGGGCAAAAATAAATCAATAAATGCAGCTTTAATGGTCAGTTTCTGCAAATTACAAAAAAATAGATTTTCTCACCTATCTCTAGTGGTATCTCTATATGCAGATAGTTTTGTTTTTATTTGCCCAGGTTTTAAGATATCAGTCTCCGAAATGTCTGCCTCCACCCCAATATAAGAGAGGTGAATGAAATTGTGACTGTTGTAATCAGAGCATTGAAAAATGTACTGTAGATATCTGTAGATATGAGAGTGCGCATGCGCCAACGTGCATACTACCTGTTGCCGTAGCTCCGTCTCGTCGTCTTACTTTTTCCAACTTAGCTTTCCTTTTTCTTCCAAACTTGAGTAACTTGTGTGTAAGTATAATTTAAAACTACGCTCTTTACGAAAATGAGAGTAGAAAGTGTTTTAGTACTTTTTTTCGCCGTGGAACTTCTTTTCCTGCTACTCGGTCAGGGCACCACTGCAGATCAGCTGTTTTGCCGCATTGTTTACACCAGGGAACAGCTGATCGCGCTGAAGCCGAGCGGCATGGTGCCCAGGACAACCGATATCCCCACTGAGATCTGGAGGAAGACACAGCGAGGATGCAGAGGTGGAACGAAGCAGCGAGGGAAGAAAGGGGTGCAGACAAAAGAGACTTAAGAACAAGAGATTTAAGCCGTGTCTGCCTTCTCTCATCATGGGCAACATGAGATAGCTGGCGAATAAAATGGACGAGCTAACGGCGTTAGCCTGGAGTCAGACAGAGTTCCGTGAGTGTAGTCTGTTGTGCTTTTCAGAGACATGGCTATACCAGGACATCCCGGATCATAACGTTTCCATCGACAGCTTTCAGACTGTTCGGGCCGATAGGGATCAGACCGGGAGCGGTAAGCAGAAAGGCGGTGGGCTTGCTGTCCTGGTTAACAACAGATGGTGTAACCCTGGTCATGTTACTATCAAGCAGAGTATCTGTAGCCCGGACATTGAACTGTTAGCTGTGGGACTCGGGCCATATTATCTGCCATGTGAATTCTCACGTGCCATTGGCTGTTTACACCCCCCCCTCTGCTACCCCAGCATCGGCGTGCAACGCCATTCACACCAGTGAGGGCAATCCAGGCCGACCTGAAGGTGAAGATCAGGGAGGCCAAGGAGAAGTACAGGAGGAAGCTGGAGCGGAAAATCCAGCAGAACAACATGAGAGAGGTCTGGAGCGGCATGAAGAGGATCACTGGCTTCAGACCGACTAGCAGCAGAGGAACTTAATCTGTTCCTTAACAGATTCGACACACCGGCTCCTGCTCATCCCCCCTCTAACTCAGCTGCTGTCGGCCCTCAAGCTCCTCTGAGTCCACTGCCCCCCCCTCCCCATCAGGCTAACAGCCGTCTTCACACTAATGACTCCCCCCTCCCCCGCCTGTAACCTCTACTGTGTGCCTGACTACTGACCAGGTGAGAGGACAGCTGATGAAACTCCACTCAAACAAGGCTGCAGGCCCCGATGGAGTTAGCCCCAGGGTGCTAAAAGCCTGTGCCCCCCAGCTATGTGGAGTCCTTCAACATGTCTTCAACCTGAGCCTGAGTCTTCAAAGGGTCCCTGTTCTGTGGAAGACATCTTGACTCGTTCCTGTGCCGAAGACGCAGCGTACCAGTGGCTCCAAGGACTACAGACCGGTGGCACTGACCTCCCACAAAATGAAGACCCTGGAGAGACTGGTGCTAGAACAGCTGCGGCTCATGGTCAGACCCCTCCTGGACCCCCTTCAGTTCGCCTACCAGTCCCGGCTGGGAGTTGAGGATGCCATCATCTTCCTGCTGAACCGCATCCACACCCACCTGCACAAGCAGGCAAGCACGGTGAGGATCATGTTTACTTCTCCAGTGCTTTCAACACCATCCGGCCAGCCCTGCTGAATGAGAAGCTGGCAGCGATGCAGGTGGATGCCCCCCTCATGTCCTGGATTGTGGACTACCTGACTGGCAGACCACAGCATGTGCACCTGCAGCACCGTGTGTCAGACAGTGTGGTCAGCAACACTGGGGCCCTTCAGGGGACTGTCCTCTCTCCCTTCCTCTTCACCATCTATTCCACAGACTTCAGCCACCACACGGAGTCCTGCCACCTTTAGAAGTTTTCTGATGACTCTGCTGTGGTGGGATGTATCAGCAGTGGTGATGAGACTGAGAAAAGGGCTGTGGTGGGGAACTTTGTCTCATGGTGTGAGCAAAACCATCTGCAGCTCAATGCGACAAAGTCTAAAGAGCTGGTTGTGGATCTACAAAGGGCCAAGGCACCAGTGACACCGGTTTCCATCCAGGGGGTAAGTATGGACATTGTAGAGGATTACAAGTACCTGGGAGTAACACATGGACAATAAACTGGACTGGGCTAAGAACACTCAATCTGTTTACAGGAAGGACCAGAGCCGCCTCTATTTTCTGAGGAGGGTGAGGTCCTTCAACATCTGCCGGACAATGCTGAAGATGTTTTATTTGTCTGTGGTGGCCAGTGCTGTATGTTGTTGCATGCTGGGGCAGCAGGTTGAGGGTAGCGGACGCTACAAACAGACTCAACAAACTGATCCGTAAGGCCAGTGACATTGTGGGGGGTGGAGCTGGACTCTCTGGCGGTGGTGTCGGAGAGGAGGATGCTGGCCAAACTACATGCCATCTTGGACAGTGTCTCCCACCCACTCCATGACATGCTGGTCAAACAAAGGAGTACCTTCAGCGAAAGACTCATCCCCCCAGAAAGCACCACAGAGCGCCACAGGAAGTCATTCCTGCCTGTGGCCATCAAACTCTTTAACTCCTCCCTCTAAGTGATAATCTGTATGACCCTAAGTCATTAAACTGGACATTGATCATTACATCTCTGCAATACTTGACATAATTGTGCAATATTCTGTGTTAATACTCCTGTGCAATATACTCTTTTCAGTTTAAAATTCCCTATTTATTGATATTGATATTTATTCATACCTCTATTACTGCTGTGCAATATCCTCCGTCTCATTATAATCTTAATAATCTACACTTAACTTGGCAGTTCATGCACTATTACTTTATACCGTATTATCATCATCAACCGGTAAACCCACTTTGTACTTCACACTTATATTATTTTATACTTATACCCACTTGGTACTTAATTTATTTTGTGATCTGTTTTATAGTGTATTTTTTTTTTTTTGCTTAGTACTTCCATTCCTGTGTGCACTGACGTGATAGTGAGCTGCTGTAGCAAAAGAGTTTCCCCTCGGGGATGAATAAAGTATTTCTGATTCTAATTCTGATTCTGATCTTGAAGATCTCATCCAAAAAGCTTCTTTAGTTCAAAATGAGGGGCTAAATGAATGTTCTGATGAGACGCAAACATCAAGAAATCTATACCAAGTTAAAAATATTCAATAGTAACATGTCTTTCCAGAAACAGTGTCCCTGTTAGTCTGCATAATCCACAGAACATAACTGAGATTAGTTTCATAGGGACTGTTTCTTCAGCAGAAAGTAATACTCTTCACATAACCCAGTAACAATCTAAGCGCCCTGTTGCACTAAAAAAGCAAGTTTACACTACAGTGTTACAGGACAATGCTCTTTATAAATAACCTCAAATTATGGGAAATTACACTTTTCCTGGGTTAATATATATGTAACCAAAGCTCTGGTACTATTTTATACTATTCATCTCTAGCTGACCCTGTTTGTAATTTGTAAGAGAGCAAAGGCAACACCAAAGTATTAAATAGCTATGAACATCTTACACAACCTCAGGTTTGAAGACAAACAGAATTAATTTGATAGCCTATTTACACCTGGCATTTATATGCGATCTGTCTGGATACGTTATCTGATTAAGGAAAAACGCATGTTAATGCCAGGTGTAAATGCATGCAGAACGCATTGGGACTGGAATGCACTCCAATCAGCCAGACCACATTTGGGTGTGGTCAGGCTTGCATTGTGATTGGATTTCAGCCAGGTGTAAATGCAATCTGTATAGCTTGACCACATTCTTAAGAAAAAAATCCACCCAACAAATTGAAAGGTCAACTAACTCCACATCTTCCTGCTAAGTAAGATGACCCCTTCCTCAGCAAAGGAAAAAGAGGTACAGCCCATGCAGCAGCATTGCTTCCCTTAACTTGGGACTCTGCCACCAAATTAGTAAACCAGCCCCGTCTTACTAATTTGCATATGATCACAATTGGATTACAATCAGCACAATCATTCTGACAAGAATGTATTTTAATACCAGGTGTAAATGCAAAGACCCACGGATTGGATGTCAATATCCAGATAACATATCCAGATACAGATCATATGTTAATACCAGGTGTAAAAGAGGCCTGAATTACCTCAAAACAGATGTTCTCGCCTTCTTTATCACAGTCCAACCATAAAACCACGTAGTCACAGCCTCTGGCTTCAACCTGACATGACACCAGAAACATGGGGTGAGCACCAAAGATACAAGGCACAATACACTGACCTCCAGCTGAGCAGAATGCAGTAAGCACTAATGTCTTGTGAAAACAGATTACTGGGTCAACCTCTAAAACCTACCTGGAGGAACTTGACCATGTTGAGTTTGGGGTTGGCCTCCTTCTTTTCTGTGGGAGCTTTGCTAAAGAGTTCCGCAGGGTCCACCTTGTCCCAGTTGTTGTACTTCCCTTGAAAAAGAAGGACCAAGCTCTTAAACAGTTTTAGTAAGATATTATGAGAGATCCAAATCAAGAGTGTGGACACTGAAGAGGTTGAAACCCAAAATCAACCCAAATCAAGGTGTAAAAGGTGTTATAGTTATTATATAAAGCAAGACATAATGGGACATCCAGTTAAGAAATTGCAAGTTTAAGATGCTGAGGAAGTCACAATGCAAGTTTTTCTTTCCTCATACCGATTCAGATAACTGAACTCAGGGTATCTGCTGAGTACTGCAAAATTTCACATCTGTATAATACTACTAGGTTGCATCGTTATAAAGCATCAATTAAATGTTTACCATATTCTGACCTGAGTGCAGACACACATGCTACACTTGATGTCCTCTGGACAATGTGAGAATAATAAATTAATAACATTCTTCTGCAGCTCTTCATCTAACCAATTCACATTACATGTGGATCTATCTTTTTTTCTTTTTTTTTCTCCTCACAAACCAAAACCAGCCTGCTAAAGTAAACCGTCAATAAGACGTAATGTTAATGTTAATCCCTGAATTTTGGGATTGTAAAACACTTTGGGTTTTAAAGTAAAGGCCTACCATCAGCTTCACATTCAAATGCATTTATTGTGTAGTAGAGGATAAGTATCAACAGTAGCTTAAAGAGTAACTTAACTCCAGGCTGAAAAGCAGTGTTTCACTGCCCTGACTGGTTAAAGGTTTCAAGCCTCTTTCACCTCTGACGGGGTGTGGTCAGAAGTGTGTTTTTTTGCACCTGTAACCACACCTAACAGTTATGTCACAATGCCCTGGAGTTGGGGTTGGGTACCGTTCACATTTTAACCTATACCAGTAGAGTACCAGTACCTGGACTTTGGTACCGGTACCCAACGGTACCTTTTTTCAGTACTTTACTCTCTCTGTACCAAAAAAAAAAATTTAATTTCAGTTGTAAAAAATAAGTCCAAACAACTCAAATTCAACATTGTTATTTATTTAGAACATTTTACCTCACTGCCTTACTTAAAGTTTAGTCGTCCATGGAGGGTAAGTTTACTTCTTTGCCGCTGGCTGCAGGTGTGCTAACATTAGCAGCGGCTGCTGTGGGGGACTTGGCTTTTATGCTATCAAACATAGTACCCTCTTCAGCTTTTAAATATATTTTGTGTTTGACCACAATACTATACTATACTCTCTAACCCAGATGCACTCTCAGGTACAGAAATATGGCACCAATTGGTTTAATGTGAATTGACACTCAGTAGTACTGACGTGATTCGGTCAGTACCCTTAAAAGTACAGAGTTCGGTACCCAACCCTACCTGGAGTACACCTGTACATCACTGCAGCAGCGTGAGAAGTTAATCCAGTTTAGGTCAGCAAAAACAAGATTTTTAGGGGTTGCTCTTTAACCCATCAAAATTAGAACAGAAAAATATATGTGGATCAATCATGTCTGATACCCAATTTGCTTAACTGCCAGGGGTCTATACCAATCAGTCGGATCAAATACCTCGATCCAGATCAGTCCAAATCAAGGAGTGGAAAGTTAAGTTTATGCTGTTTTATACTTTACTACAGTGAGAGACCCAAAACCAGTAACCCTTATACATTATATTTCAATCCAATTCAACACTTCTGTAAGAAACACAAACATAATTTCTGCATTGTATGTCAGACAGTTGTAATTTGATGTGTTGTTGTAATGAAGTGCATTATGTTATGAGGCTGTTTTTATTATTTTTTTCTTCCTGCATATGGGTAAATGAGGTAGAAATAAAATGTGATTACATTTTTAAGCACTGCAAGGAAATGCCATCAATGAAAGTCAGGTCAAGAGTGAGGAGGACCTAATATGGATGATACTCACCGATGAAATCCAGACTCATCACATGTCCGCAAACAGAAGTCATCTTAAAGCGTACAGTTTGGCCCTGGAAGCTGCTGGTGTATTCATGCACTGAGCATGCTCCGTTGAGTCCCTTGCGACTTGTACAATTTCCTTAAGGTCAAGGAGAACAGATGAGGTAGCACTCAGTCAATACAGAAAATATAGAAAAGGCTGATGACATATGGACTAAGAAGCAAAGATCTTAATGAGCCCTGCTGAGATCTGATATTTTACCACTCAATGTTGAAGCTGTACAATATGTCAGTCTGGAAGAAGAAAAATGCATTTTTTTCTATGTGCTAGCTATATAGATGTGCTAGATACAGAAAATTAGTTTAATTTTGTTTTCCCTTGTCTTTTTTTAATGGAAGCCACGTAATAGGCTTAAGACTTTCCTCTTTGATAAAGCTTATAGTTAGGGCTGGCTTGGGTGAGTCCTGAACCATCCCTTAGTTATGATGCTATAGGCCTAAACTGCCGGGAGACTTCTCATGATTCACCTCTTTCCTCTCTCCTCCTCTCCGTCTGTATGCATTTTTATCCCATTACTGCATGTTACTAACTCGACATCTTCTATCTTCTCTCTCCCATAGTTTTGTGCTTTCTCATTTCTCTCCTCTCTCCTTCTGTCACTTTCAGCAGGTATTTCTACCTTAGGAGCTGCAGAGACTGGATCTGTGGTTGTGGGCCACCTGCTGCCCATGTGTTCCTGCTCGACAACTGCTACTTGTTGTTATTGGCTCTGTTACTATTATTCCTATGACTATCATTCCTATTATTATTTATTTATTAATATTAATATTACCATTACATTATTATTATTTTAAAATTCTAGGTGGAATTTGCATTGTGCTTCCCTCTCCCCCATCCTCTCAAAATCTCTCTCCCTCTCCCTCCCTACCTCCTTCTCAAAATCTCTCTCCCTCTCCCTCCCTCTCAAAACCACCACTTACAAAACATTAAAGTTAGCTGTAGCAGAAATGTGGAAAAGGGCAGAATAGCCCTTTTCAACTTTGACAGGGAAGGAACATGGGGAAGGTAAGAGATAAATCCGACACACCTGTGAGCTGGGGAAGGGGAAAAAAAACAGAAAAACAGCATGGATGAGAACAGAAGGAGGAGTGAGAGTGGCTAAAGGAGGAGATAACTAGAAGTTTAGAGTCTTCCTGAACTTTCCTGGGCAACAAGGCACTGCTGGAAATGTGCTGATCCCTGGAGCAGGTTTGGATGAATCTTGTTCAACTACCTCTTTGACCTGCTGGGATGTAGCTGTGGACTTCCTTGTCTTTATTGGCCGTACAAAAGTTAAAGAGTTTAAAGGTCCCATATTGTAGAAAGTGAGATTTCCATGTCTTTTTTATTATAAAGCAGGTCTAAGTGCTATATAAATACTGTGAAAGTATCAAAACGCTCAATCTACAGAGAAATGCACACAGCCCATATTCAGAAACTGTGCCTTTGAACGAGCTGTCAGGTCTTCCGTAAGGTTGTGATGTCACAACTATACAGTCACTGCCCTCAACCATATCCCCAGCACAGCCAACCCAGACCCACAATCCAAACTTTTTGTTTTGTTATTTTTACTTTATAAACAACACAACACCAAGCAGTCATTCCATCGCTGAGCTAGCAAGCTACATGACAAAAAAATGCAGAGGAAACACTGCACAATCATTGCATGTCAGGAGGCCAATATATCATTGCACAGCCTTTCCAAGTTTTCTGGTTTTCCCTCTGATGTCCTCCAGCTGCCCTGCCTTAACTCTGTGATTTAACGTTACAGAGTTTCCTGATGGACAGATAGCTTT
The DNA here is from genome assembly GCF_020085105.1 of Siniperca chuatsi. NCBI lineage: Eukaryota > Metazoa > Chordata > Actinopteri > Centrarchiformes > Sinipercidae > Siniperca > Siniperca chuatsi. The sequence goes on along the minus strand of NC_058046.1, from coordinate 30,577,013 downwards.
ACTTGTTGCTAAAGTAGCCGCTAACTGTAACATTAGCTGCCGTTAGCTAGTACGATCAGTTAGCCATGCAGCTAGCCTATTAACTAACTCTGCCCAGACTGGGAGATCGAACGGCTATCCACCAGGTAAATTACCTAAAGTTGAAGCAGAGTAGCCACAAGACATCAGAGGGAAGACCAGAAAATATTTTCTCCTATTTTCTCCTCTTCTTCAGTTTCAATATCAGTTTCTCTTGACATAGAAGCTCTTTATATTGAAACCAGTGCAGCTAAAACCCCCGGCTATTATAAAAAGTGATTATATCAGGTTGACCTTTCCTAAATATGGAGGGCGTAATGATGATCTTAACCCCTCAATTATATGTCCAAATGCCATGACTTTCTTGCTCTACATCCCTTATCTGATGCTGATATTCTTTCCACCTTCAGAACTGTACTCCAGGGTACTGCTCGCGACTGGTGGGAAATTGCTCCACCTGGAGCCAGTTTGAAACTGTTTTTCTATCAGCTTTCCTCTCAGAAGATTATGAGGACAAGCTAGCTGAATATATCCAAACCAGAAGACTAATACTAACAGCATACTATTATTTAATATTATACTTTTTATTTAAAGGGCACCATTTAGAAAAACCATTTAGAAAAACTGCTCAGCTCTTGAATGATCTAAAAAGGAAAGGAAGACCTTCCATTTGGAGTCAAGCATGCCAGCATGCCTTTGACCAGTTTAGTCCAGCTTGATCTCTCCACCAATCTTGGGTCACCCAAATCCAGACTTTCCATTCCTAGTCTATACTTACTGAAGTGATAAAGGTCTTGGAGCTGTGTTGACTCAGATAACGGACAATGGAATCGTCCATGGAATGGAAGTAGTTTTTGCCTATGTAAATGGAACACTAAACCAAGCTGAAAGGAATTACTCTGTAACAGAAAAGAAGCACCTCACAATCATTTGGGCTCTAGAAAAATGGCAACACTATCTTGAACCAAAGCTTTACTGTCATTACGTTGATTCCTCATCAACAAAAAACAAAAGTCCTCTGATCAGATGGGCACTAAGGTTGCAACAGTTCGACTTTATTGTGGAATACAGATAGGGAAAACTAAATGGTGCTCCTGATGCTCTTTTCAAGGATTCCCCGTAATGTCAAATGATGCCTGTATAGATGGGAATATTCATATCCCTTGAAAAAATTTGGGAAGAACAACATTAAGACCAAGATGTGGAGCAAATCATTAAGCAGCTAGCTGAAGGGGACAAAAAAAGTGGAACAGGATTTTTTTGCCCTGGAAAATGAAGTATAACACAAAAAAAGAATGTCAGAAAACCAGTTCCACGATCCCCATAGTCTTCAACAGAAAAGGCTTTATGAAGTAGGATATTGGCCTGGAATGTGGACACACACACACACACACACACACTATCAAATGTGTTTTACACGCGGCAAAGCACTGCCACGAAACTGACCGTCTTGAGCGCTCCTAGTTTCACGGCACTGTTTACCGTACAAGACATCAGATACTCTGCTAAACTATCAATTGCCGCCGGTCTGCTGCTGCAACCCAGTATCACGCCAAAGCGTGTAATACACACGCCGGTCCACCGTGGCAGTGTCACGTTTTCAACACGTTCTCATTCCACAGTAAAGTTAGTAATAAGAAATAAGCAACGTCCAGATATAATTTCAAAGTAAAGCATGTTGAGAAACATTTCAGGTCACGGTCGCAGTTTGGTTAGGTTTAGGGACCAAAACTACTTGGTTAGGTTTAGGAAAAGATCATGGTTTGGGTTAAAATAACTAACCCCTTAAAAGAATCAATGTTGACTATTGGTTTCACACGGGAAACGAACCATGGAACCCTGACCCTGAAAGTCCTGTGTTTGACCCAATTAACCTTTGATCAATATATTAAAATTATTTTGCTTCAAATTTTGCTCTGGCCTCTTCTTTAAGTTTGTATTCAACATAATACCATATTATCTCAATGTAATGTACTGAAACAAATGTATATGTGACACAAAAAGGCAATTTATTGGATTTTTTCATCTACCAGTCCTCTTGGCCAGTGAGTCACAAAGTTAATTTCGGACACTGATATTGTCCATCAGCTAAACCAACTCAAAGCAGATGTTGAGGAAAATATGAGAAAATCAAGACAAAGGCTACTGAGGAATTACAACAAAAACCGTCGTACTGTTGGTTGTACAAGTTATCCAGGCTCTATCTCCAACTTGTTTATATCCATATTTTTAAAGTGACAGGTTTAGGATTGTGATTATTCTCCTGTCTGGAGCCCAACTCTTATTTTTGATATTTGGGATATACCTATGCTACATACAAACATAAATTGCTAGACGATGCACAAATAGTGAGCTGGCTATTCACACACGAAACATTAAAGTTAGCTAGTAAGTGGGAGAAAATCTGGGAGACCATGAAAAAAGCTCTTATCAGGACAAACTTTAGGCTTGCCTTGTAGCATTTTTGTTCTTCTGCTATTCGGTATACAATTTGTTTGAAGTTTTGCACATAAACATGTTATTTGAAAGTATATAGAAGTACATAATGTTATAACTGATGTTTTGGTTTTGTATGTGTTAAGTAAAAATGTCTTGTTATATTCACTTTACTTCACTTTTATCCTTTTCTAAATCTAGAGCCTACACTTCTGAGGTTAGAGTGGTGGCGAATGAGGGAGGGATATGAGACCTCTGATATCTGTGTCCCCTTTCTGGTAAGTGAGGGGGTAGTGAGGGTCCTCCCTTGGTTACCTGGGCTCAATGCTACACGCTGACGTCCTCTGAATAAAATAATTCTCTCAAGGCTGAATGCTAATGACAGGAACATGGACACAAACTATTGTGATGGGAACCAGAGTGACCAATATGGGTTCCTCCACCCCACTCCCACATACACCCACACACAGGATGGTAGCAATCCCAACAAGAACAGGACATATAAATAGAGGCAGGTCTAGATACAGGTCGCAGATCAACTCCAAGCCAAAGCCAAACCACTGAAGACCAAAGACAAAAACAACAAAAAAGAACCACAGCTCCCATCAACGTCCCCAAGACAAAAAAACAGAAACTCTATCACGGCAATCTCCAGTCATAAACATCAGCCATGGAACAACTCCAGGTAAGAAACCTGCCCTTAGGTTAATGGTGATAATGACTGAAGGGTGTTTTTGGTTTTAGTTTTATGGTTTTAAAGGACAGGTTCACATTTTGCAATGCAATACTCCCACAGACATATGCACACTGAAATAGTTATTGATAGGTGTAATCATTCTTTCTTACTGGCTGTGAGATCACTTCTTAGCACAAGAGATGGCAAAATGACAAAATCCACTGTCCAAAATTGCATTGTAAAGTTTAGTTGAAGATAATATAAGGCTACAGCAGTCTGAGTTAGACAAATCAAGTGGACATATTTTAAAGTTACAATCTTTTTAGTACAAAAGATAGTAGTAGTAGTAAACCTAACACGTTGATTAGAATGTCTTTAGTTTTTGTAGAATTGGACAAAATAAAATTTTGACCTGAGGAGGGCGCTAGATAAAAGGTCAGGGGAACACCAAAGTGATTACAATTCATCTTTAGGGATCATGAATGTCTGTAACAACTTTCATGTTAATCCATCAAATAGATGAGATATTTCAGTCTAGGCCAAAGTGACCAACATGCTGTCCCCACTAGTGTGGCTAAAAAACACAAGTAGGCCTATTAAGATAAAATAATCATGCTTGCAGTACAATTGGATACAAAAATTATCCAACTTATTAAATGGGAATAATTATATTCATTTTCCACATATTTTATTCCTGTATTGCTTTATTACTGAGCCCGTGAAGTCATACAAGATTAGGGTTAGGTACCGAACTTGGTACTTTTAAGGGTACCGACCAAATTACGTCGGTACTACCGAGTACAGAGTCACAATAAATCAATTGGTGCCAAATTTCGGTACCTGAGAGTGCATCTGGGTGAGAGAGTAAAGTACAGACAGAAAGAGAGAGAGAGAGCGAGACTACGGTACCCCTGCTGCTTGTTCAAGTCACAGGGACACGTGTGTGTGTAGTGAGTGTGTGGTTGAAATAGTAGTTACCTGGATGTAACTCCAGTTCTATGAGTACATGTGGAGCACTCTACAGACCTTGACTGACTCCTCCAGCCCCAGCACACCCCTGTCCCATTCCCAGTCCTCGATCGTGGAGTTGGCGGCATAACCCGCTGCCAGAGGTTTGGCGGCTAGGGGCGGGGCCCACTCTTGTTGGGCAAAAGCAAAAATTGGCACCATTTTGTGGCACACAAAGTGTGAGTGGGGCTTCCCACGAGGTTGGGCGCAGAGGCCCACGGTGAAACCCTTGTCTGGGGCCTGGGAGGAGGGGGAAGGTTGGGGTGGCAAGGTGATGCCCATCCTCCCAGCAGCCGAGGCAAACAGACCGGGCATATCATCCTGCAGGTAGCATTGGGCTGCCCGCCCGATTGGGCAGTGAGTGGAAAGATCTTTTTTCAGGGTGCCGAGGCGGGTAAACCAATAGCGAAGCTCATTAGAGGGCGAAGCACGAAATAGAACAAGAGACAGCTAGCGGCAGAGAGTGACGGTGACCGTGAGCGGTGCAGAGGAAAAGGTGAGCAGTGAAGTTGTCAATCTGGCAGTAAATGTACAGTGTAGGTTACAGTTTGTCAGTGAATAAAGGCTGCAGCTTCTCAAGACCAAAGTAAAGCTCCCATGTGTTGTTTTCTAACTGCCAGAATAGCATTGGTATGACGATCAGCTCTGCCTAAGTTGAGGGGGTTTAGTGTAAAAAAGCAAAGCAGGCATAGTGACAGCTCTTCTTTATGGCAGTATTGCAGGACCTCTCTGTAAAAAGGGCTGCTGATTCAGGGAGGAAGTCCAGGTACTGGTACTGCACTGGTGTCGGTTAAAACGTACCCAACCCTACACAAGACAGATCTAATATCTTGTGCACTGAAATTCTTAGATCTATGGATTTATGAACAAGATAATTTGTGTGCACAAGATAAAATAAATATCTTTCAGGAATTCAGGGGCGCTGTACTTTACATACCAGTGCAGGAATCTTGTTCAGGCGATTTGCACTGTACCAGGCATTAATAACTCAATATGCATACTGTATGCTCTACATAAAAGTATGATGACCAAAAGTCAGCCTTACCTGATCTATTTTTAAACTAACTTCCAAAATTATATCAAGCCAAAAGCAGGGCTGGATATCCTTTGAAATTTTTCCGTAGTAGTGACGATATGATACAGACAACAAAACAATACTGTCTGATACTTTACTTCAAGTAATATGAATATAGTTTTCTTCAAAACTCATGAATTTAAGAAAAGCCAAAGCTCTCATATGTGTCTATGTTGTCTAAACACAAGCAGCCATACATTAACTTATAATATAAAATGGACAAAATTCTGATTTAAATCAGGAGCTATCTGAACAAAGAATAAGTAAACAAGATCACAAATCTGACCAGAAATTTGATGTTGGCTTACTGTACTTGACGTGCACAAACAAGAAGTACAGAGGTTCGATACCCAGCCAAGTCAAAACTAGCCTTTATTAAATATGTCAGTGTTACCTGCCAATGACTTGATAAAGGGGAACGGCAAATCCTAAGAATTCTATAATACTATGATTGGAGAGGGATCTTCAGTCAACGTGGCCACAGATGTATGAACATGCATTATTTTCTACACAGCAAAGTGAGCAGTGCTAATTAAAAATAGGGTAAAATTAACTGGACTGTGGACTGTACTTATATAGCGCCTTTCTAGTCTTTCTGACTACTCAAAGCGCTTCAACTACATATCTCATTCACCCACTTTCATACAGCGATGGCAGAACTACTCATCAAAGTAATTAAGCATTCACACACTGAAGGCACAGCCCTCGGGAGCAATTTGGTGTTCTTGCCCAAGGACACTTCGACATGTGGGCTGGGGGGAAGCCTGAATCGAGCCACAGTCACCCCGTCTGCCAGTGTCTCTTCATGGAATACATTTAAATTTGTACAGCTCTGTGAGAGGACAAACAGACAAACACTAGACATCTCCATGTAACTGACACAGACAAATCAGTCCACGCTAACATACTCCAGTTTTTCCTCTGTGTCCAGTTGCTGCGTGTCTTTCTGCTGTGCCTGCTGGCCCTCCACCAGTGTCTGGCCATGCCACTGGGCAGTCAGTGTGTGGATGAATCCTTCTGTACATACAGTCTGCAGGACTACTACAGCCAGCTGGTCAACCTGCCCAGCCGCATTAACGAGCGCAGCATCGCAACCTGGAGCTATGTGTGAGTATAAATGATGAATCAATTAGTTTATTGGAATTTATTAAATCTTATGTCAAACGATGGCTGGTTCCAGCTTCTCAAATGTATTGATTTGCTGATATTTTGCTGATATTTTAGTTCCAGCTTTGATTTGCTGTCATTTTCTGTTTTATATCATTGTAAATTGAACCTCCTTGGGATTGTTTGGTCTATAAAATGCCAGTCGCAATTTCCTACAATGACAATGCCATCTTATCTTGTTTTGTTTGACCAACAGTCCAAAACTCAAAGATATTCAATTTACTATCATAGAATACTAAACAAAGTAGCAAAACATATACATTTGAGAAGCTGGAACTAGGGAATTTTTTTGCATTTTTGCTTAAAATGATCAAAATAGTTGCTGATTAATGAATTCAGGCAAAGTGTAATTAAACACTAACAAAATGAGATTTTACATGAGTGAAGAGTTATGTATAATGTAATGCATAACAATGGAACACAGTTCATTGCACCGAACATCAGTTTAAAAGTGATTTTGCATACATTTGTCACAGTGTGATATATATTGATATCAGAAAAATATTTTATTTCAGACTGCAACTAAACATTGTTTTCATTATTGATTAATCTCTCACCTAATGTGACATCTTCAAATCTTGTTTTATCAAACCAACAGTCCAAAACCCAAAGAGATTCAGTTCACTATTATATAAAACAGAGAAAAGCAGAAAATCAATTTAGCGATTGTCAAAGTTGTATCAAGGTTGGTGATTTTCTGTCAGTTGACTAATTGATTATCGACCAATCATTTCAGCACTAGATTTTTACATGAATTTGCATAAAGCTGCCATATTGTCATATAGATTCATATCTCAGAAAAATATTCTATTAATGTGATATTGCATAATACACACACCTGGTATACATCTCTAATCTAGAAAAAATAAAGATTATATAAATACAATTTATGAATATGTACTACTGAATTTTTATTAAACTACACAATAATGTGATTTGCAGGAGATCACATTAAACATAAATTAACAACCTTTACATTGCTTGCATGGGCAAATAAAAACAAAAAACTGAAATACTGTTTGTTAAGTGCAATTGTTTTTTTATATCTTTTTCATAACTGAAATAGGACTTCTCAAGCATCACAATAATATTCACACAGACTGATGTTCAGTAAGCGTGAGATCTGAAGAGATCCCACTGTACAGTATGACTGAACACATCTGCTGGCAGACAGTGCAGAATTTATTTAATAGACCAGATGACTTAATTAATCCATTAGAAGAAGAAATCCTATGACTACCAGATAATAAAAAATAAATGATTAGACATTTCTTTAACCAAGGTTAGACAGTCCTACAGTTAGACAGTATATAAGACCGGCTTGTCTACCACATTGACTCACTAAATAAACAAACGACTGAATGAAAGCCTGTCTCTATAATCCTCATCTCTCACCAGGGAGAACATCAACTTGAACCGGGTGCCTCAGGTCATCCATGAGGCCAGCTGCCACACCAGCCACTCCTGCAGGGGACTCGACAATGCTTTTGGTCTAGAGACCATCCCCGTGTCCCTGAGGATGCCTGTCCTCAAGAAAAACCCCAGCTGCTTCCCACAGGCCAGCTACTCTCTGGAGTTTGAGCTCATTAACATAGCTTGTATATGTGCCATCTCCAGGCAAAGCTGAACAGGACTGACTGCTATAACATAAACTTAGGACCTTGGTGAACATCAAGAATGTGTTTGTTCAGATGGAACATGAGGTAAAGATAGGGGTTTCTGAGAAATAGTCCATTTCACTCATTATTGTTTTCAAGTAGACACTGAAAATGTCACCATTCAATACATGCCTGTTAACAGCTCAACATAGTAATTAAAGACGTTTTACATTAACTGGTATCATTATTGTATCCATATGGTGTATTTTGGCAGCCTGGTTTGGTTGTCACCTTTTTCTGAATTAACTACTGTCTGTATAGCCTTTATCTTGTCAACAGAAAAGTCTTATTACTTAAACGGCCAGTTCACCCCAATATCAAAAATACATATTTTTCCTCTTACCTGTAGTGCTATTTATCCATCTAGATTGTTTTGGTGTGAGTTTTGGAGATATCGTGGTAAACATGTCTGCCTTTCTTGAATATAATGGAACCAGGGTCCAAAATCAACACCCGCCAAGCACCAAATGCAGGTAATTTTTAGGTTTTGCGAAAAAATAAATTGGGGTCACTGGTCAGGTGGTTGGTAAATAAATTAGAATCACAGCGTAGGGCCAGGTTTATATCGCTGTATTTTTTTGTGTGTGCCACATGAGACTAATGTGACCCTCATTACCCTCAAAAGTTCAAAATAAAAGTTGTAATTCTGATGTTATCTATTCATAATTGTCTCTTTAAAACAGGTATATAAACAGGTTAGGGTAAATAAAGTGAGAACATTTCATGGATGGAGAAAACCGGGTACAACTGGGGGGTCCAGGGGTATGCCCACAGCAAGAATATTTTGTCAATTTTTACAATTAAATGCATCAATCTGGCCTACTCTAAAGAGAAAATTGAAAGATTTGTTTATTTACCCACACATTCTATCAGCAGGCTAAACACAATCGGCATATAGAAATTGCACAAAAGACTACCTCATCCCTGAAGCTCGATACAAGATGACAAAAAGTATGCTGGAAAATAACACAAGAAGAAGCAACACAAAACATTAGAGCTAGGTATCGCCACCAATCTCCCAAATCAATTCGATTCCGATTCACAAGGTCCCAATTTGATTTCCGATTCAGGTAGGGATATTTCAGTAACAATACCAATTTTGCTTGGATATGAAAGAGATTCTCAGGGAACTAATGCTGTAAATTGTACAAGGAACCCTCTAACCTGGTGCATTATTAAAATATTAATTTACATTAAGCATTTACCCTTTAAATCACCTATAACAGAGCTGAGTTATCTACTCAGAGCCCCAGTGTTGTCCCAACCATTACATTATAAATATGTATAAAATATTAAGAAACTCAGACATTTAAGGATGAAATAATGTCCCTTAATCATCAAGTATTGCATTTCGAAATGTTGCGTTGTTATTTCCGTTTTAAAAGAAAAAAGATAGATTGTTAGAAAGATTAGACATAGATTGTTTGATGACTGCTCACTCAGTCAGGTTAGCCTGGGAACCTGTATACATGAATGGCAGATTTTCACTCGACTCACAAAACTTCCGTAATACATATAAGTTAGCATAGTATGTTGTAGACTTTTAGTGTTATTCATGCTTTACTGCGTGGTTGTGTGTCAACATTTATACGAACTGTTTGTGAACTTCCTTATCCTTACGTTCGGCGTATCAATGTGCTGTTTTTAGCTCAGAGAAAGAGTTCATCAAGCTAGCAGCACAACACGTAAAGCAGCCAGATCTGTAAAGTTTTCCCAAGTATTCCAGTTTTGCACCCTTGGTACACCTTCCAATTCGCGTAGCCCAACTCGCTGCACTTTGTAGCCGGAGAAAGCTTCTCCTGGAGAGGAGCAAATAACACTGGTGTCTGGGGTCCCGCTGCAGCTCGGGGGAAACCGGCTCAATCCCAGCCTCATACATTAAAAAAATATGGGTAAACACCACTTTCTGACCTGGGTGTTGTTTTTTCTCTTTTTAGCTACCTAGCTAATGTCAGTCTGCTTGTCATAGAAACAAAACCCACGCAGAGCGTTTTTCCCTCTCACCACACACGCACTTCACTCCAACACCCTGCCAGCGCTTCTCTGCCAGAAACAAAACCTAGGCTATATGTACACAAGCCTTATCATTAATGCATGTTACTAACTCGACATCTTCTCTCTCCCATAGTTTTGTGCTCTCTCGTCTCTCCTTCTGTTGCTTTCAGCAGGTATTTCTACCTCCGGAGCTGCAGAGACTGGATCTTGGGTTGTTGGCCACCTGCTGCCCCTGTGTTCCTGCTCGACAACTGCTACTACAGTTGTTGTTGTTATTGGCCTTGTTACTATTATTGTCATTATTATGCCAATGACTACCATTCCTATTATTATTAATTATTATTATTGTTATTGTTATTATTATTATTATTATCATCATCATCATCATCATCATTATTATTATTATTACCACTAGCATTACATTATTAATAATTAAAAATTCTAGGTGGAATTTGTATTGTGCTTCCCTCTCCCCCACCCCCCTTGTCTGTCAGTCTGTCTCTCTCTCAACTCAACACGGCAGTGGCAGATGGCCGCCCACTTTTGAGTCTGGTTTTGCCCGAGGTTTCTGCCTCTTAGAGGAAGTTTTGCCTTGCCACTGTCGCCGAGTGCTTGCTCATGGTGGGATTTGTTGAGTCGTTGCAAATAATATTATAAAGAGTACTGTCTAGACCTGATACTAATTATATATTAGAAGAGTATTTACAGATATTTTTGACGTTAAACTGATGCTGGTGATGTTCAAAATCAGCCCGCAAAGCATGTAATCTAGACACGGATTACGTGCGATTTGCAATCGCGTGCTCTCTGACAACTTCAATACAGCTAGTTAGCCAGCCATTTGCCACGAAACAACATGTCGGAAGTTGTCATTTTCACCTTCTCCATCGTGTCATGTTAGAAAATCACTGTGCTAGCTAGATAGCTAGCTAGCTAGAGGTAATAAACATCGTGGACCAACACAAACTAGCTACTGTCATCACGTTATAATTCTTTATGTAAATAAATGTAATGAAATGAGATGCAAATGCCCTTAAAATGACAATATCATTGTTTATCGCAATTTTTGCTTTGACAATACATCGTCCAACAAAATTTCTCATGACAGGCGTAGCGCTTTTAGCACCACAAGCCGAGTGCCATTTAGTTCCTTTATATTCCGGAAAAGCAGACATCTCTACGGTCAATATCTCCAAAACAATCTAGAAGAATAAATAGCACTACAGTTAAGAGGAAAAATATGCATTTTTGATTTTAGGGTGAACTGTTCCTTTAAGTACCCATTCTCCACTAAAACACACTACAGTAGTTCACAGTACAGTTCAATAAGTCCTTCTTCAAAACACTGACTATTTGTAATTTAGTATCAGTAATTTAGCAGTGCCTCTAATGGATTGCGTTTATCTTTACCAATATGCAAGCCAACATTAAAGTGTCAGATTTTTCAACGGAATTTAGCGTACATTCACAGGGAAGCAAGCAACGCGCCAGGGTTAATTTTCCCAAATAATTATCACTCAAATAGCTTTCCAAGTTCTAATTTTTCAAACTCGTTGTTTCAATAAGTTAAATGACACAATACGTAAGTATTGTAGTAACACAGGCACTGTATTCTACCACTAAGCGAAATGATAAAGTTACTCTCGCCTGTTGCCATTAGCCTGGGGTTGTCCTTTCTTCTTAAAAATAGTCTCACTTTATGGCATGTTACATTATAACGTTAGCTATAAATTCGTACCAACCTTTAGAGAGGATTTTGGCAATCGACAGGGCCAACGATGGTTTCTCTGCCACCATCAAAACAGTTCTCATTTTGAAAGGAGTGCTAACAGCTACTCTATCAAACTCCAGGCAGTCACCTAATAGGCAGTATATGCACTTAAAGCGTACTGCTGTTGTCTTACTATCTCAAATCTGATCAATTAGTGCTAGCAATAACGACTCCACTGTAAAGACAAATGTTCATTTTGCATATAACTTCATGCTAATAGGCTATGTTATGAACCACGAGAGCGGAGGTTGCACCATTGATGTATTATTCTCTTCCGGTGTAATATCAATAGCCCTGTCAGTGCCGCATGCAGTTACATCCATGATGCAGTGCCGCCAATGCCCGATCCGTACCGGCTGCCCGATCCGTTCTGCACATGCGCAAAAGTGGTCTTCTTCTTCTTCTTCTTCTTCTTCTTCTTCTTCTTCTTCTTCTTCTTCTGATGTTTTATGGCGGTTGGCAAACAGCTTTTAGTGCATTACCGCCACCTTCTGAAATGGAGTGTGGATCAGAATGGTCTTTTCCTACCCTATAGTCTTCTTTTAAGTCCTGTCTTTTCCAAAAACCTAAATATTGCCCTGTACCCCACATGCCCTGAGTTCATTTGGAGTAACTCCTTTAGTCCGAACTGCTATCTCTTGCCAGTTTGTTTTTTAGTCTCTGTCTATCCTACTCGTACCTAGGACAACTGATAATTACATGTTCTACAGTTTCCTTTATGTTACAGTACTCACACATACCAGTCTCATGTTTACCAGTTATCTTCAGTGTACTATTAAGACCAGTATGCCCAAACCTCATCCTTGATATAATGTCTTCTTCTTTTTTTGATCTACTGGTTTCCCTCATTTCTCCTACTTTTTTTTGGATACTATAGTAATGTATACCTTTCGTTTCCCTGTTCCAAATTTCCTGCCATTTCTTTTTCATTTCTACCTTAATTATGCTTTTAACTTCAGCTTTACTATAACTTACTGTCATATTTACTTCTACTTTCTTAGTTGCATCTTTTGCATACTTGTATGCCAGTTCATTTCCTTCTAACCCCTATATGTGCTGGAATCCAGATGAATTTCACTATTACTCCTGCTTTTGTAATTCTGAAGATAGTTTGAGCTATTTCCAGCATAATGTCCTGTCTTGCTTCTGATTGTATACTCTTGAAACTGGTTAACGTACTACTAGAGTCTGAGCCTATTAACACTTTGCCTGGTTTGCTGCTTCCTGTCCACTCAAGGGCTAAAAGAATAGCCAACATTTCCCCTGTAAATACTGAAAGGTTGTTACTTACTCTTTTATTTGACATTACATTTAACTCTGGGATTATGAATGCAACTCCTATTCTATTACTTTCTGCTTTTGATGCATCAGTGTATATTTTTGTATACTCAGCGTAACTTCCCTCTATATATCTGTAGACTTGTTTCCTATCTATGTTTCTCTCTTTCTTCCTTTCCAGAAGGTGCAGGTCCACCATTATCTCTCCTAATAACCAAGGTGGGACTACGGAGAACAGTACCGTGGGGCTTAACATTATATCCCCTATCCCTATTCCATTAGCTGCATTTCCTATTGTCCAACCAAAGCTCTTGATCTGTCGTTTTTCTTTTTCTTGGCATGGTTTTAACACCTTCTGAGTAGGGTGACTCTCCTTGTGGCCCTTTAAGTTTGCCCAGTATGTTAGCGCTAATTGGGTTCTATCGTAGAAAAGGTTTCAGTCGTAGTCATCTGGACACTGTTTTCAGAATCAAGACGTTTCGGCTCCCATCCGGAAGTCATTCTCAATTGTGAAAAAATTGGACGGGAACTGGAAATTTAAGCTAATCTGAGTTACATAAGCCCTGCCCTCAGGAGGGAATCTGCCTGAGTATCTGTTAATAGCTAGTTTCACCTGAAACTGACCTAATAGTTTCAAGATGGCCCAGTGATCAGTAATCAGGCCTATTGTTCTCTGGCTGCATCTACTTCATCACTGTTAAGTGCCTGATTAGCATGTGATAGGCGTGACCAAGGTGCTAATACACTCTGATAGACTTTGGGCAGATTAAATCTCAGACCACCATTTCTGTTCAAAGAGGAGTTCTCTTTCTTCACAAAAATGGCTTCCTTGACGCCCCGTTCAAACCAACTCTTCTCTCTACTAAGAATCTTCACCTCACCTTAGTAGAGAGAAGAGTTGGTTTGAACGGGGCGTCAAGAAAGCCATTTTTGTGAAGAAAGAGAACTAACAGGACTAAGAATCTTCACCTCACCTTAGTAGAGAGAAGAGTTGGACTCTTACTGATATCAACCTCGCTGTTAAGAAGTTTTTAACCCATCTATACATTCTCCCTTTTATTCCCATTTGATGTAACTTTATCATTAACCCTTCCTTCCACAACATGTCATATGCCTTCTCAACATCAAAGAATACAGCTACTAAACACTCTTTAGTAGAGAGTTTAAGAGTAATTTTGTTTTCTAAACACAGAGCTGGATCAATTGTGCTTCTTCCTTTTCTAAATCCACTTTGGTAATTCTTTAACAGATCTTTTGTCTCTAAATGAAATCTTAACCTTTCATTTATCATTTTTTCCATAATTTTCCCTACATGTGACGTCAAGGCAATCGGTCTATAACTTTCCGCTAGTCCTGGGTCCTTACCTGGCTTACATATGGGGACAATAACTGCCTCTTTCCATTGACTTGGCAAATATCCCTCTTCCCATACTTTATTATATAATCCTAATAATACTCCTTTGCTCCTATCACTTAAGTTTCCTAGCATACAATAACTTATTTGGTCTCTCCCTGGCGTTGTTTTCCCCGACTTTCTTAATGCATTATTTAGCTCTCTTATAGTAAACAACATGTTTATTGCAATTCTGTCTTCCTCAACATCCTGCATTGCTTCTACATTTTCTCCTATTGTTCCATCTCTCTGCTTCTTTTCCTCATTACTCAAATTTTCAGTACTATGTACCTTAACAAATGTCCTTGCTAATAACTCTGCTTTATCCTTACCTTCTATTACTACTTTCCTCCCATCTTTCATTATAGGATATCCATACTCTTTCCTATTTCCAGACATCCTCTTAATCATCCCCCATACTCGGTCTAATGGTGTAGTCCTTCCAAGCGAGTCACAGTACCTCTTCCAGAATTCCCTTTTAACTCGCTTTACTGTACTCCTAAGTACTGCTTTCTTTTATAGTCAATAAGATTCTGAAAATTATGTGTTTTCTTCAAGATTTTAAAGGCCTTATTTCGATTTTTTATTGCAGAATTGCATTCTTGTGTCCACCATGGAGCTATCTTTTTCCTTTTCCTACCTTTTCTTTTTGGTATTGACTCTTCTGCAGCTCCTAATATGATACAGTTTATCTCTGCATTGAGGCCGTCTATTTTCTGGTTCATATTTACCTCCTTTAATTTCCCTTCAGTTATAATTCTATACTTGTTCCAATTTGCTTCTTCAAATTTCTTCCTTCAATATCTTCCTTCTCTCTCATCCTGTTCTACTTCCCTTTCTACTCCAATACTTGTGACTATCGGATAGTGATCACTCCCTATAGTGCTTCCTTTAAGTACTTCCCACCTACTTACCCCGACCAAAGACTGCGATATCAAAGTGAGATCTATTGCCGATTCTGTTCCCTTCACCAAATTTACCCTTGTGCCTGTTCCATCATTTAACATACCATTTTCTTTTCGTCCATTAGTTCCTCTACAATTTCTCCATTTAAATCTTCTTGTTCACCCCATACTGTGCTGTGTGCATTGAAGTCTCCACACCAGATGCTATTACCTCTCCACTGTTCCAGTATTGATTCTAGTTTTTCCTTTTTTGCATGGGTTATATAAGTTTACTATTCTCATACTTTCTTTCTTGCACCTCCATGTCTTGTACTGTACTTAACCGTCTATGTTTTATACCTTCTTTAATAAATATTGCACACCCTCCACCATTTCCATTGTATCTACATTTGCGTATGGTTGTGTATCCTTTAATAATGAACTCCAGATTTGGCTTGAGCCATGTCTCCTGAATACATATGACATCTGGTTTTGTACTTAACTTATCAATCTAGCCTTTAAACTCCTGTCCTTTTGCTATGCAAAACTTCTGGTGTTCCATTGTAGTAGTAACAACATTATGGTATGATATGTGAAGCTGTCTCTGAGGTCCCTTCTCCCTGACTAAGGTCAGCATGTATCTTTTTCCACGATAAATCTTTCATATTTAGGAATTTTGCAGCTGCCTTTACTATGATTTTGATTTTTTCTGTCTTGGTTTTTACTTGCTCTGAGCAGTTAATGACGTAGGCTAAAAACAGCACTAACTTGTCCATTGATATTCCTGTGTTGTCCCTATGTATCTGTGCTGTTCGTGCATTTGTTTCAGGATGACTTTGGTTAAGTCCCTCCTCTCTTCTTTCACTGTTACACATCCTCACAGCCTCTGCATAAGTTACTTTCCGTTCTGCTCTTACTCTTTGAATCTCCACTGCCTGCTTCCTGAAGGTGCAACCACCATATGCTGCTGTGTGGTTTCCTCCGCCGTTACAGCATTTAACCTGAACATTGCTTCCACACGCTCCATATGCATGCTCTCCTCCACATCTTTGCTTTCCTTTACATACACTGGCCGTATGACCATACCGCTGACATTTATAACATCTTATCGGAGGAGGAACATATTCTCTTACATTAAAGCTCATGTAGCCTACCATCACTTTTTCAGGAAGCACCTCATCATTGAACTGTAGCAGTACTGACTCACTATCCACTTTTTCCCTGTTCCTGAAGGCCTGCAGCTGTCTAATTCCTGTGATTTTTCCTCCTTTCATCAGTTTCCTTAGTTCTTCCAAGTTTTCTCCGATGGGGATTCCTGTTATTACTCCCCTAGCTCCTCTCTTGTCACCAACTATCCTTCTTTCCATTATTTATTTTTTACACACTGTTTGCAGTTTCATCGCTTTATTTCTCTGCTCCACATTTTTGCACTTTACCAACAAACTGCCATCACACAACACCTTTGCCATTTCTATAGCCCCAATTGCCTTCCTCAATCAAGTTGTCAACGTTATTGGACTAATCGATGCTATCTCGCACCCCACCTTAAATTTAAAAATAACCTTAATTTCCTCCAGCATAATTTTTTTCCTGACATCTCGCACTTCCTCCTCCTCTTCTAATGCCCGTTTTCCCGCAGATGTCGACTGGCTATCTCTTTTATCCTTCCTCTCTCCTCCTCCTTTCCTACCCCTCACAATTTGTGTCCAATCCGTCTCCATATCGTCATACTCTGACAATCCACTAATATTTGCCATTCTGATCCAGTCACAAATCAGATTATGCCAAACCACCAATTCCCCTGCGTCGTTTCCCAGACTTTAGACCAATCCTGCTGCTTCTTCTTCGTTGATTTTTGGTAGTTTAAACGCTCCAAGGCGCATTCAGCAAGGTGCTAAAGTGGTCCTGTCAGTCAAAGATAGTTAACGCAAATGTGCCTGTTAAAAATTACTCGTGAGGTAATTAATCATAAAACAATCCTAGTCAGATAACAAAATGGTTTTTAATGATTGGAAATGTAATAGTTTGGTCCGTATATCATCAGATAATCCGTACTTAATTTGGAATTAAAAACCGTAATAATGTTTTGTTTTAATATTGTGTTCATTCAATACAATTCATTCAATATATGAAAAATACATGTTCCAGATAGTATGTCATTATGAAAGCTGTAAATGTACATCACAGTATGTAATGTAAAAATAATAAATTATTTTGAAATCACAGTGTAATCCTCTGTTTTCTCTATTTTTATCTTAGACTACTATAATATTGTGTTGTTAATAAAGTTTTTAAAAATATGCTTTATACATCCATGGGCAGTAAAATGTTTGCACATGCGTGGTACAAATCAAGCAGGAATAAGTACACGGAACGGATCGGGAGCCGGTGTCAGCACAGACCGGGCACTGACAAGTGTCAGGTTTTTTATAACTTCAGTAAATTCCCTATTACATAATAATGAACTATTAAATATCCAATGATAAAAAAACACTTTGTTATCTTGATTTGAAAGATTTAGTTTTAGTATTTTGAATATGCACATTTGCGGTAACCTTTTTTGACTCAGGACCAATTTTGCGCATGTGCAGAACAAATCAGGCATACGGATGTATAAAGAGAACTAGATACAGCACATGGATGTATAATAAGAATTGGATACTGTGCCTCCGCTCAGCCTTGCTGACAATTTTTTTCAGTGGCCACTAGTGGCTGCAATGAAAAATTCCCCTGCAGCCCAAAAAGCATTTTCCCCATAGGCCACCATTATCAAAGAGACCTCTGTAAAACTGTTGACAGGACACCTCGAACTGCAAACAAGGTCAATTATGACTCTGTCTATAATGAATTTTTTATGCATGGAGGTTTTATATTTGTAAAACTTTCCTCGAGCTGAGAAATGCGATTTAAAAATCTGTGATGTTATCACAATGTAAAGTCTATGGGCTGAGCAGGAACTCGCGGGCAGAGCCAGCGGGAGAAACACTGCGCATATTCAGTGGGCTGCATACCCCAGAAGTAAATCCGGAAGCTAGAAAACATTTTTGGCATATGCGCCAGGCGAGCAATTCTCATTGGAATGAATAGGGGCCATTTTGGGGCCACTTCTTTCACAATGTAAGTCTATGGGAAAAAGTCTTGTGGGGCCTGTGTGCATCACATGACGGACCCGGAAGTTGTAATTCCATGGTTTGGCCGCTGTGTCAAATTGGCTTCAAAGCCCACTTCCTGGGGCCTTGATCGGACAGCTGGTACAGAACACTTCCTGTGGGTCCATCCCAAGACCCCAGGAAGTACTATCAGAATTTGATCCATTTAGTCCAATAAACATTTGAAAAGTCTAGAAGAGCTGCACAATTGAATAATTTTATCCCCATTCAAGTTAGCGGAGGGCTAAACTGGAAGTTAGCCGGCTCAGCCAGCGGAGTCTCTAGTGCGCTTGCTCTATGGGCCACACAGCCTTGCCTCTGCCGCTGTATCTAGTTCTCTTTATATATCCATGGTCCATCCCAATATTTAAAAAAATAATTTTAATTTAAGAACTTTATTTAACCTTATGATACAAAATCCTAGTAGGAACAATTACAGTGCATTCCTAAAGAAAAATAACACTAATTAAACAACAGCAAGGCTACAACAACCATAAACAAAAATAAATGTAAAAAAAAAAACCAAGTACATAAATGGGTAAATATAATTAAATGAAATGAAAGAGTCGATCAAGTTTCGACAAAATTAAATAATTAGCATTATTATTATCATTGTTATATTAATCATTTTATCATAAATGATTCAGTCAACAAAACAAACAGTTGACCAATGGTGAGGCAAAAAATAGTTTAATATATAAATAAAACACAAAGAAATTGAGACAGCTTGCAATAGTTTTTGTATTGGCTGGTGTGTATCAGCTAGTATCCTTAAAGAAGAAAAATAAACTAATTTACAAATAAAGTTAAGGAGGGTTTCTGTTTTTTCTATTTGCATGAATGAATGTGATATTTTCCCATAATGATGATAATATTAACCATGTCAGACACATTATATATAGAAAGATTATCTGTATACTGTCACAGTCTGTCATGTTCTCTCCAACCACTCCCCTTCACTCTGCACTCCCTCACCTGCATATTGATTCCCAGCACCTGTCACCCATCACACACCTGAACGTCATCAGCCACTCTACCCCTCTATAAAATACAACTCCTCACCTCAGTCAGTGTCCGGTCTCGTTCATATGAAGGACAGAGCTATGCTACCTACCTTCGAACACTCCACGGACTCATCCACGACGTTACGTCAAGGCTATCGCCACTTTGAACCCCGATCACCGAATCCCGACTCCAGTAATCTCCGGTCTCCTGAGTGTGTCGCTCCAGCTCCGGCTCCCGTCTGTCTTCAGTCTCCTGTGTGTGTCGCTCCAGCTCCGGCTCCCGTCTGTCTTCAGTCTCCTGTGTGTGTCGCTCCAGTTCCCAAACCCTTCTACCATCAGCGAAATAAGGGACGGTATCATTTCCACTCATATCCATTCCATATTACCTCCTTGTAATAATAAACTCTCTCAGTCTCCTCACCTTTGTCTCCGGTTGTTCTGTCCGTAACAGAAGACTGGACCTCAACAAGGATGACGGCCAAGAATCCCCTACTTCACCTGAGTGGGTTGGCCAAACGTTATATCCTCAGCCTCCCTAGTCCCTTTATTGCTGTGGACGAGCTTCTACAGCCGGGGATTTTCTCCGGTAGAGTAGAAAATTGCGAAGAGTTCCTCACGAAGTGCTGCCTCGCGTTCCTGTTACACCCTGATCAGTTCCCGTCTGAGCGGACACAGGTAGCCTTCGTGGTGCTTTGGCTGGCCGGTCCGGCACTGCACTGGGCTGGATCCCTGGCGGTTAAGGAAGAGGCAGTTCTCCATTCTCTGGACCTCTTCTTGGCGAGATTCTGCCAGGAGTTTGGCCCGCCGAACCTATGGTCATCAACGAATCCCCAACCTGCCTCCAGCCCTGAGGCGCAGCCGCCGCCGCCTGCCTCCAGCCCTGAGGCGCAGCCGCCGCCGCCCGTCTCCAGAGGGTCCCGGCCCTCGCCGCCGGCCTCCAGCCCGGAGGTCCGCCAGTCGCCAGTGTCCCCAGGCTCCGCTCCGGTTTCCAGCCCGGAGGTCTGCCAGTCGCCAGTGTCCCCAGGCTCCGCTCCGGTTTCCAGTCCGGAGGTCCAGCAGCCTGCCAGAGTCCGCTCCGGATTCCAGTCCGGAGGTCAGCAGCCTGCCAGAGTCCGCTCCGGATTCCATTCCGGAGGTCAGCAGCCGGCCAGAGTCCGCTCCGGTTACCAGCCCGGAGGTCTCCTCTCCAGTCTCCGCTCCGGCTCCCAGCCCGGAGGACAGCAGCCGGCCAGAGTCCGCTCCGGCTCCCAGCCCGGAGGACAGCAGCCGGCCAGAGTCCGCTCCGGTTACCAGCCCGGAGGTCTCCGCAATTGGTAATTTTAAACATTTTGAGTAATTATCTGAGATTGTTATATTATTGTCACTTATTCATATTTTGCATCTCTTATGTAATAATAATAAAAATAATAATAATACATTTTATTTATAGAGCGCTTTTCAGGGTACTCAAAGACCACTTAGGACTTGTGAAAAAACTTACATTTTATATTTTTGCCTATAATTTTGTTATTACACTTGGTATTACACTGATGGCCATCTGACCAATTGCAAATCTGAAACTCAGATTAGTAAAAAAAATATTTTGCCAATTTTGATTAAATATGGTTTTCCTATTGATTGTAATAGTTCTGTTTTTTCTGTTTTGTTTCTCCATACAAAGCTATAAATTACCGAGTTGGCCTTTTTTATTGTTTGAGGAGCAACATACAGCCAGTGACATGGATAAACTAATTTGGATACACTCTCGGATTTAATCAGTAAGCTTCGACCAAAAGATAAACCAGGGATTGGGAGATTTTTCATATTTTCTTCTTTTTTTTGTGGAAAATATTGGGTTTTTTTCTTTTGTTTTACCACCTTTATTAGACTTTTGCCTAGGTATTTCACTTCAGGTTTAATAGGAATGGACATTATATGAACTTCTGCACAAAGATGGTCAAGGCTTTCCCAATTATTGATTTGTCTCTAAAACAAAATACTGTATCATCCGCAAATAGACTGATAGGAAATTATTAATCAAAAATATGAATTACTTCAAATTCAGGGTGATTCACAATCAGGTAAGCCAACAACATAAGTTCCACTACCGCCATGTTTGTCAGGGGACAGACCAATGACCTGAATTGCATGGGCTGGCCCCTCCCCCTTTATAACCGCCAGTGGACCCACACACGGCATTCTCGCTTTCTTCCCGGTGAAGATCACTTGAACTCTTCGGCTGTCCTGATCTCTGGGGTTTCCATAGAAGTGTTCTCTGATGCAGCCGTCTAGGTAATCTCCGAATGAGAGAGATATAAATATTGCTTTTCAGGTTGTTGTTGATGGGTTGTGGTGGAATTATACCTGTTCCATATGGCTTTAACTGACAAGCTAGCACATCAGGATGAGCTTGTGTGTTGTAGCTACTGCTAGTGCTAATGTTGTTAGTTAGCTACCATAGCTACCACTGTATCCTCTCAGGGAAACGCTGGTGGTGACAAGGTTAAGGATGTTGCGTCCCTTTCTTGCCAAGCCAGTTGTGGGTTTCGGGGAGGAACCCCCATCCCCTCTGCATTGCGTGTATGGGAGTGAAGCATGCGTAGGCATTGCCTGCAGACGCTAAGCACTATGGTGGTTAGAATTTTGGAGCGTCGTTTGCGAGTGTTGGCGGCCTCAAAAGCCGAACCCTGCCTTTCTGACGTTGCGGCAATCAGAATCAGAAATACTTTATTGACCCCCGAAGGGAAACTCTTTGTTACAGCAGCTCGCCTTTACGTCAGTGCACACAGGAAAAAGTACAAGCAAAAAATATAATACAATACACTATAAAAAAGGTCAGAAAATAAATTAAGTACCAGGTGTAAGTGTGAAGTACCAAGTGGGTTTAACAGTTGATGATGATAATACGGTATAATAATACAATGTAATAATATAAGTAATAAGTAGTAGTACATGTACTGTCGAGTTAAGTGTAGCTTATTGTGATTATTATGAGATGGTGGATATTGCAAAGCAGTGATGGAGGTATGAATAATATCAATAAAAAGGAAAAACTAAATATTGCACAGGAGTATTACACAGAATATTGCACAATTATTTCAAGTATGGCAGAGATGTAATGATCAATGTCCAGTTTAGTGACTTAGGGTCATACAGACTAACACTTAGAGGGAGGAGTTAAAGAGTTTGATGGCCACAGGCAGAAATGACTTCCTGTGGCGCTCTGTGGTGCTTTTTGGGGGGATGAGTCTTCCGCTGAAGGTACTCCTTTGTTTGACCAGCACGTCATGGAGTGGGTGGGAGACACTGTCCAAGATGGCATGTAGTTTGGCCAGCATCCTCCTCTCTGACACCACCGCCAGAGAGTCCAGCTCCACCCCCACAATGTCACTGGCCTTATGGATCAGTTTGTTGAGTCTGTTGGCGTCCGCTACCCTCAACCTGCTGCCCCAGCATGTAACAGCATGCAGGATAGCACTGGCCACCACAGACTCATAAAACATCTTCAGCATTGTCCGGCAGATGTTGAAGGACCTTAGCCTCCTCAGGAAATAGAGGCGGCTCTGGCCCTTCCTGTACAGAGCTTGAGTGTTCTTAGCCCAGTCCAGTTTATTGTCCATGTGTACTCCCAGGTACTTGTAATCCTCTACCATGTCCACACTGACCCCCTGGATGGAAACCGGGGTCACTGGTGCCTTGGCCCTCCATAGATCCACAACCAGCTCCTTAGACTTTGTCGCATTGAGCTGCAGATGGTTCTGCTCACACCATGAGACAAAGTTCCCCACCACAGCCCTGTTCTCAGTCTCACCCCCATCACTGATACATCCCACCACCATGTTGCTGACCATGCTGTCCGATGGATGGTGTTGAAAGCACTTGAGAAGTAAAAAAAACATGATCCTCACTGTGCTTGCCGGCTTGTCCAGGTGGGTGTGGATGCGGTTAAGCAGGAAGATGGCTGGTAGGCAAACTGAAGGGGGTCCAGGAGGGGTCTGACCATGGGCCGCAGCTGTTCCAGCACCAGTCTCTCCAGGGTCTTCATTTTGTGGGAGGTCAGTGCCACCGGTCTGTAGGCCTTCGAGCCACTGGGACACGGCGTCTTCGGCACAGGAACGAGTCAAGATGTCTTCCACAGAACAGGGACCCTTTGAAGACTCAGGCTCAGGTTGAAGACATGTTGAAGGACTCCACATAGCTGGGGGGGGCACAGGCTTGTAGCACCCCGGTGCTAACTCCATCGGGGCCTGCAGCCTTGTTTGAGTGTCCAGCTGTCCTCTAACCTGGTCAGCAGTCAGGCACACAGCAGAGGTTACAGGTGTGGGGGGGATCATTAGTGTGAAGAGGGCCATTAGTCTGATGGGGAGGGGGGAGCAGTGGACTCAGAGGAGCTTGAGGGCCGACAGCAGCTGAGTTAGAGGGGGGATGAGCAGGAGCCAGTGTGTCAAATCTGTTAAAGGACAGATTCAGTTTGTTGGTCCTGTCCAAGCTGCCTTCAACTCCTCTGCTGCCAGTCGGTCTGAAGCCAGTGATGCTCTTCATGCTGCTCCAGACCTCTCTCATGTTGTTCTGCTGGAGTTTCCGCTCCAGCTTACTCCTGTACTTCTCCTTGGCCTCCCTGATCTTCACCTTCAGGTCAGCCTGGATAGCCCTCACCTCCTCCCTATTACCATCAGTAAAGGCCCTCCTCTTGGCATTCAGGATGTCTTTGATGTCCTTTGTTACCCGTGGTTTGTTATTTGGATAACAATGGACCATCTTAGTTGGGACATTGCAGTCCACACAGAGGTTAATGTAGCCAGTGATGCACTCAGTGAGCCGATCAATGTCCTCTCCATGAGGCTCACAGTGTGCATCCCAGTTTGTCACCTCAAAATATTCCTGCAGTGTCCCATAGGCCTCCTCTGACCATCTCTTCACTGTCCTTATGGTCGCAGGGTGCCTTTTAACCAGAGGCAAATAACAGGGTTTGAGGTAAACCAGGTTGTGGTTGTCCTTAACGTTAGCATACAGCAGGTCCAGTGTCCCCTCCTCTCTAGTAGGACAATTCACATACTGGGTGAAATTAGTCAGTGTTGTTGAAACACTGACATGGTTGAAGTCACCCGAGATTAATATGAGTGCACTCGGGTGTTGAGTCTGGAGTTGTACTATGGTGGTGTGCACGCCAATGCCGAGTTAGCAAAGGGGGGGGGATGTAAACAGCCACAACAATGGCATGTGAGAAATGACATTGTAGATAATATGGAGTCCCACAGCTAACAGTTCAATGTCCGGGCTACAGATACTCTGCTTGATAGTAGCGTGACCAGGGTTACACCATCTGTTAACTGTTAACTAGAACAAGAAGCCCGCCGCCTTTCCGCTTACCGCTCCCGGTGTGATCCCTGTCGGCCCGAACAGTCTGAAAGCCATCAATGGAAACGTTATGGTCTGGGATATCCTGGTGTAGCCATGTTTCTGAGAAGCACATCAAACTACACTCACGGAACTCCGTCTGACTTCGGGCTAACGCCGTTAGCTCGTCCATTTTATTCGCCAGCGATCTCACGTTGCCCATGACGAGATAAGGCAGACATGGCTTAAATCTCTTGCTCTCTTTTGTCTGCACCCCTCTCTCTTCCTTCGCCGCTTCGTTCCACCTCTGCATCCTCGGTGTGTCCTCCTCCAGATCTCAGTGGGGACATCGGTTGTCCTGGGCGTCATGCCGCTCGGCTTCAGTGCGATCAGCTGTTCCCTGGTGTAAACAATGCGGCCAAACAGCTGATCTGCAGCAGTGCCCTGACTGAGTAGCAGGAGAAGAAGTTCCACAGCGGAAAAAAGTACTAAAACACTTTCTACTCTCATTTTCGTAAAGAGCATAGTTTAAATTATACTTACACACAAGTTACTCAAGTTTGGAAGAAAAAGGAAAGCTAAAAGTTGGAAAAAATAAGACGACGAGACGGAGCTACGGCAACAGGCAGCATGCAGGCTGGCGCATGCGCACTCATGCTTTAGGGGGGCAATCACTATTTCACACAGGGCCATGTAGGTTTGGATTTTGTTTTCCCTTAATAATAACAACCTTCATTTAAAAACTGCATTTTGTGTTTACTTGTGTTATCTTTGACTAATATTTAAATTTGTTTGATGAGCTGAAACATTTAAGTGTGACAAACGTGCAAAAAAAATAAGAAATCAGGAAGGGGTCAAACACTTTTTCACACCACTGTATGTTACTACCAAAGAGTGAACAAGAAGTGCATTAGTTTTAAGAACACTTTAATCATTTTACATGAAAGCAGGAAGCAATCTACAAATGTGCAAAACCCATTTCACGTGTAAAAATATATCCACAAATGTGTAAATATCACTTTACATGTATTTGTTGTGGTGAAATGATTTACATTTGTAAAATCTCTATCATTTTTATGTGAAATTAAGACATTTTTACAGAGTAAGTTATGCATATTTGCAAATTGCTCTATAATTTTATGGATATAACTGTACACATCACAAATAAAAAAGGTTTAGGTTTGTAGTTGGTAATCTGTCTGAGCCCCCTCCAGACAGAAGCAGAGTAGTTGGCTGAGAACTGGTGTTGTAGTCTCTCTGAGTACAGTCGTTTAGCTTCTCTCACCGCCTTGCTAAACCTGTACTTTGACTCCCTAAACCTGTCCCCGTCGCCACTCCTGAATCCTTCTCCAAATTAGCTGTCTGAGTTTAGCTGTGAACCAGGGTTTGTCATTGTTGTAACTCACCCTGGTGCGTGATGGTACATAACAGTCCTCACAGAAGCTGATGTATGACATTACAGTCTCTGTGAACTCATCCAGAGTCTACTGGACGCCATCCAGTCTGTACAAGTGGGTTTGGTTGACAGCTCAGAGTGCTGGAGGTATCTTGACAAAGATGGTACTTTAGTACACATGCTTTGGAGTTGCCCAAAAATTAAGGAGTTTTGGTCTGCTATACATATTATTGTGGAAAACAAAATATTGGCCTAGATATTTCTTACATAGTCCTGTTGTAGCTTTATTGACTGCTTAAGTCTGATATCATTTGTGCCTACATGAACAATAATAGTATGGGCAGTTGGGTGCATGTCAGTAAGAACAAGGATGAGTCCTATCATGTCCAGCATTTTGGCCCCAGGCCAGCAGTATGTAATTCCATTTGGAATTTCCACAAACCTTATGATAGTGTCCCCAACTAGGAGACATTTTCATTCCCCGTCTGCACAGCCTCCGCTGTACAAGGCAAGGTTTGCAGGAGCCCCATCAAGGCTGGGGACAGTATTTTTTGTAACAACACCATTCCCAGTGATGACCACAGTTGTGTCTTCAGCAGGCATGGTAGCCACAGCAGTCCACGAGCCTGAGACCAGAGCAGTGTGGATGGGGGTCGTTTCCATGGCTTGCAGAGAGATGGCTTGCCCTCTGGGGATGAACAACAGGATCTAGCAGAGTTGGCACTGGGTGCTGAGTGTTTCCTTCCTGCCCTCTGGTCTGGTCGGCTAGCCAAAGCCAGACTGTCTGCGAGTTCAGCTAGTGGTGCAAAGGAGTTTGAGAGGGGCAGCACATTAACGTTGTTGCTTCGATCAAAGAGAGGGAAGGAGACCCTACGCTTTGCCTTCACAACATCAGACCAGGAGTTGTTTGAAGGTTCATTCCAGCAAGCTGGCTCCGCTTTGGATGAGATTTACAGTTCACTGTCCAATAGTTAGAGTACAGATATTTAGGCTAGCAGGAGATAAATATTGTGGATCAGGAAAAGACCTAAAGACATGGTTTGGACACTGCACTGGGTTTCACCTTGTACTGCTGATATCATTGTCTTTTTGATCAAGCCTTAATAAACATTCCTGTGTAAGTCGTAGAAAAGGTTTCAGTCGTAGTCATCTGGACACTGTTTTCAGAATCAAGACGTTTCGGCTCCCATCCGGAAGTCATTCTCAATTGTGAAAAAATGGGACGGGAACTAGAAATTTAAGCTACTCTGTGTTACATAAGCCCTGCCCTCAGGAAGGAGTCTACTTGAGTATCTGTTGATTAGCTAGTTTCACCTGAAACTGACCTAATTGTTTCCATGATGGCCCAGTAATCAGTAATCAGGCCTATTGTTTTCTGGCTGCACCTTCCTCATCACTGTTAAGTACCTGATTAGCATATGATTGGCGTGACCAATGTGCTAATACACTGTGATAGACTTTGGGCAGATTGAATCTCAGACCACCATTTCTGTTCAAAGAGGGGTTTTCTTTTTTCACAAAAATGGCTTCCTTGACACCCCGTTCAAACCTGTGCTGATAGTCTTTTGTGAAGTGGCTGTTTGGTCTCACCTATGTACCGTTCTTTGCAGTTTTCCTCACTGCATTGAATGGCATTGAACCTTTTCTACAATAGAACACTCCTGGACGAATGAGGGACTACACCGTCTTATTCCTGTGTAAGACATCCAGAGTCTCCTGAAACCTTCTTCATAATCTGAGTTGACTAGCTCACAAGAATTTTCTTCACAAATGGCATCATGAACAGGGTCCCAATAAATCAACAACTGGTAAGTTCAAAATTTCTTTTATTATCATGTTTGTGATTGACAGGATCAAAAAAAAGAAAACTGTGGAATTGAAATTCGGCTGTGAGCATGTAAGACCTGACACAGGGTTACAGCTCAGTGTCTAGGGATCATTCCCTGACTGAACCAGGCTCAACAAAAGTTAATTGTTTAAAAGGATTCATTAATTTAATGAAAATTGATAATTTAAATATATAAACTTCAAAAAATGAGCACAATGAGGTCTAACTCAATTAATTGTGGTACATAAGATTTTTAAGATTTTTTAAAGAGAATTAAAAGGTCAGCGGGTGATTAAATTGGGGACGGGTAGACTGTGGTTGGTTTCTGACCTCCACAGTGCCCCTGCGGTGGGTAACTCTGGGGCAACTCTTTGAGCTTGTGCTTGACACAGATAAGACCGTCCGTGAGGTTAATCCTTTGGGAAGATGTTGCATGACAGGACACATTAGGGCCTGTCTCGATTAATACAAGACCGGTTGAGTCTTTGTCCTAGAGGGAGAGCAGGCTCTGTTTGCTTCTGGCTTCAGAGACCTGGAGATCGATCTTAAGTTGTGAAAGCAAGGTAAAATACTTTCTGAGTCTTCACTAATAGGCCGTCAAATGTATCAACGCTGACGTAGAAGAGTTTGTAAACTTTGGATGCTGCTGCAGTGTCTAGTGAATTTCCATGTGTGTGTTAATGTTTTAATTTGCATGTTGTAAATATGGGTAACAATCAGTCCACAGCGGAGGTTAAAAATAAAAATCCTCCCTACATCACCTAAAGTGAAAAATAACACTAAAGATGTAAAATCAAAGGAGTGAGCTGCCACTGTCAGAGTTGGGACAACAATAGAAACATCAGAATGTCTCTAATTTTACATCACAGTACAACGCAATGCTTTCCCCACACATATCAGCAGGCATATTACGGAGACTGAAAGGGTGCACCTCTCTACTAGAGAGGAGAGGACACTGGACCTGCTGTATGCTAACGTTAAGGACGCATACAGCCCCAACTAAGATGGTCCATTGTTATCCTAATAACAAATTGTGGGTAACAAAGGACATCAAAGGCATCCTGAATGCCAAGAGGAGGGCCTTTACTGATGGTAATAGGGAGGAGGTGAGGGCTATCCAGGCTGACCTGAAGATGAAGATCAGGGAGGCCCAGGAGAAGTACAGGAGGAAGCTGGAGCGGAAACTCCAGCAGAACAACATGAGAGAGGTCTGGAGCAGCATGAAGAGCATCACTGGCTTTAGACCGACTGGCAGCAGAGGAGTTGAAGGCAGCTTGGACAGGACCAACGAACTGAATCTGTCCTTTAACAGATTTGACACACTGGCTCCTGCTCATCCCCCCTCTAACTCAGCTGCTGTCGGCCCTCAAGCTCCTCTGAGTCCACTGCTCCCCCCTCCTCCATCTTCCTGGGAGAGTCCTACTCCCCCTTCAACTGGCTCTCAGGCTAACGGCCCTCTTCACACTGATGACTCCCCCCCTCCCCCGCCTGTAACCTCTGCTGTATCCCTGACTACTGACCAGGTGAGAGGACAGCTGATGAAACTCCACTCAAACGAGGCTGCAGGCCCCGATGGAGTTAGCACCGGGGTGCTACAAGCCTGTGCCCCCCCAGCTATGTGGAGTCCTTTAACATGTCTTCAACCTGAGCCTGAGTCTCCAAAGGGTCCCTGTTCTGTGGAAGACATCTTGCCTCGTTCCTGTGCCGAAGACGCTGTGTCCCAGTGGCTCCAAGGACTACAGACCTCCCACAAAATGAAGACCCTGGAGAGACTGGTGCTGGAACAGCTGCGGCTCATGGTCAGACCCCTCCTGGACCCCCTTCAGTTTGCCTACCAGCCCTGGCTGGGAGTTGAGGATGCCATCATTTTCCTGCTTAACCATGTTTTTTTTACTTCTCCAGTGCTTTCAACACCATCCGTCAGACAGCGTGGTCAGCAACACTGGGGCCCCTCAGGGGACTGTCCTCTCTCCCTTCCTCTTCATCATCTA
Source organism: Siniperca chuatsi (assembly GCF_020085105.1). Classification (NCBI taxonomy): domain Eukaryota; kingdom Metazoa; phylum Chordata; class Actinopteri; order Centrarchiformes; family Sinipercidae; genus Siniperca; species Siniperca chuatsi. The sequence goes on along the minus strand of NC_058046.1, from coordinate 30,546,970 downwards.
CACCATGGACTTCAGCTACCACACAGAGTCCTGCCACCTTCAGAAGTTTTCTGATGACTCTGCTGTGGTGGGATGTATCAGTGGTGGTGATGAGACTGAGAAAAGGGCTGTAGTGGGGAACTTTGTCTCATGGTGTGAGCAGAACCATCTGCAGCTCAGTGCGACAAAGTCTAAAGAGCTGGTTGTAGACCTACGAAGAGCCAAGGCACCAGTGACCCCGGTTTCCATCCCGGGGGTCATTGTGGACATGGTAGAGGATTACAAGTACAAGGCTAAGAACACTCAAGCCGTTTACAGGAAGGGCCAGAGCCGCCTCTATTTTCTGAGGAGGCTGAGGTCCTTCAACATCTGGCCAGTGCTATCCTGTATGCTGTTCCATGCTGGGGCAGGTAGCGGACGCTAACAGACTGAACAAACTGATCCGTAAGGCCAGTGACATTGTGGGGGTGGAGCTGGACTCTCTGGCGGTGGTGTCAGAGAGGAGGATGCTGGCCAAACTACATGCCATCTTGGACAGTGTCTCCCACCCACTCCATGACGTGCTGGTCAAAGGAATTTTGCTCTGTACTTCTATTCCTGTGTGCACTGATGTGATAGTGAGCTGCTGTAACAAAAGAGTTTCCCCTCGGGGATCAATAAAGTATTTCTGATTTCTGATCTGCAGGGCAGAGAGAGCAGGCACAGCTCAAAGTACCACGCCACACTGAAATCATACAAAGCAAGCGTAATTCACATCCACAGTTGGGGGAAAGATTTATCAGAGATATACCACCCTCTGCTCCTCCTGCTGAAGGAACAAGGTCCAAAATACGTAAAGACGATAAGGCCATGGGTCTAAAATTATGATTGGCGATGTAGCTGTGTGTAAGCCCTGGACTCCAGCTGAAATTACAGATATGGCCAGAAAAGTCATATCGCAGAAATTGTCCAAAGGAATATTTGATTTGGCTTACTCAGGTGTGTACTGTTTACAATTGTCTGGTGCCTGATGTAAAATAGATGATAACATTTAACTATGGTACTGAGTGGACTCTGTATAAGGATGAGTTCAATTTTCCTGACACTACAGATGGTGGCCAGTGGCCTGCCCACAAAACACTGGAACAGTGGTTAAATGATGATGCTAAACAAGCAGTAAAGAAATGCGCATGCAGTCGTAATGATTTCTCTTAAATTGCCCACTGTACACAGGACAGCAAAGAGTCTGTGCCTGAATTCATTCATAGGTTAATTTCAGTGTGGGATAGCCATGCAGGTATAAAGCGCGGAGATAATGAACTCTTCACTATTCAAACGCTTTTGCATGATCAAAGCTGGAAAACGACAATCAATAAAATAGGACAGGATTCCTGCACAGGAATCAAATTTTCTCTCAAAACAATTCCTCTACAGGGTCTAAACAAATGGTTTCTCCCACAGGAGGAGGTCAGCAGTCTAATAACAATTATGACAGACAGAAAAGTGGAAACTTTTGCAGATGTGGCAAACCAGGCCATTGGGTATGAGACTGCAGAGCCCCACAGCGCTCTGGCAGATATGATAACATGCAGCATGGTCACTCAAGATGTGATTGTCAACATGCCTCTACAGGCCCAGCTCACCTGGCTCTTGAAGGCCCGCAACAAATCATAATCAAGCCTAGAGGAGCCATCCTTCCTCATGGAGAAGAAGCAGCAACTATTTGGCTTTCTACTTGCTCCACTGGAGATCCAACTATGCCAGTAGGAGTTAATGGTACTGCTGTTGATACAGTATTTTGGTAGATAGTGGAGCTACTCTATCTGCTGTAAAAGCGGCTGAGCAAGTGTGTACACCAACATCTCATTTTGACACCACTGTAGGAGTTTCATGCGTTCCTATGGCAGAGCCAATGTCTAGCAAAACTAGAGTGACAGTTTAAGGTTCAGATTCTTTCTAATATCAGAGAAAAGCCCAATTAATTTAATGGGACAAGATCTGTTATGCAAATTGCATGCTACCATTCAAAGTACTCCAGATGGATTGTTTCTAACCATCTCTGATGACAGGTCTTTACAGGCAGTTCAGATTTTACAATCTACTGATGACTGTATTGCTGGACGCTTTGAACCAAAACAAGTGGGAGAAATGGTGGCTTGCTGTCAGTCCTTGAGAAAAGCTGCAGCTAGATCTCATGTGAAAACAATAACAAGCGTGGGTGATGAACTGTACATGGTACAGCTCAGTGAACACATCTCACTGTCCCAAAGTAATTTTGTGTTACAACAGCCTCCCCTCCAGTACAGTATGAACCCCCTTCAAAACTGTCTGAGGTTCCAGCCACTTTATGGGCTAAGCATAAGAATCATGTGGGATTTGTAAGTTCTTCTTCACCTCACAGAATGACACTCAAAGCTAATGCACAGCTGCCAAAGATTAAACAGTATCATTTGCCTTAAAAAGCCATTGATGGCATTGAAGATATAATTCAGTCTCTACTTGATCAAGGTGTTTTTGTGGAAACCCAAAGCCCATGCAACACTCCTGTTTTGCCAATTCCAAAACCAAACCGCCCAGACAAATGGTGATTTGTTCAAGATCTGCAAGCAATTAATAATGTTGTTGTGCCTATGACTCCAATTGTGCCTGACACAAATTTTATTCTTGCATCACTGTCCTCAAACTCAACTAACTACACAGTCATTGATTTGTGTTCTGCTTTCTTCTCTATTCCATTGCATCCAGATAGCCAGTATCTGTTTGCTTTCACATTTAAAGGTAAACAGCTGAGTTATCGGCGTCACCCGCAGGGTTTTGTTGAAAGTCCTGGTGTTTACACAGTGGTGGTAAAACGTGATCTGGAAGTTTTGCAATTACCAGCTGGAGGTTCTCTTCTGCAATACACTAATCAGTGATTGGTAAATGGACTGTACTTGTATAGCACCTTTTTAGTCTTCTGACCACTCAAAGCACCTCACACACTACATATCACGTTCACCCCATTCGTACGCATTCATACACTGATGGCAGATGCTAACTGCTCATCAGCCCAAAGAAACTAACTAATCATTCACACATACTCACACACTGAAGGCACAGCGCATGGGAGCAATTTGGGGGCACTTCGACATGTAGGCTGGGGGAAGCCAGCTTTGGGCCTCCCTGATTATCATCATCCATTCACCTACATGTCCACAAGAAGGATGGCTTTGCTATAGGCATCCTGGTACAAAAACATGGGTCACATTACCGTCCTGTTGAGTACTACTCTTCTCGACTTTCACCGGTAGTCCTTGGTAAGCCAGGCTGCCTCAGGTCAGTGGCCGCTGTTGCCACCATGATTGAGAAATCATCTTGTACTTGCTCATGACTATGTAGTGCATGTTCCTTATTCAGTGTTGCATATTTTTAAATACTAACCGCCTTCAATGCAGCCACTCTTCTCCAAGTGATTAACATAGAGACTGTATTTATGCTATTAAGATGACATCAGCTCCAAGGCCATAATTGTTGCAGACATCAATTCCAAATTCTGATTTGATTCTCTACACTGATGGTTCTACTTGTAGGTCATTTGATAACAAACACATTCCTGGCTATGCTGTAGTGAATGACTGGGAAGTGTTAGAGGCACAAGCATTGCCTAATGGTACTTCAGCTCAAGCAGCTGAACGTTATGCACACACTAGAGCATGCATACTGGATAAAGACAAAGTTGCTACTATCTACACAGACTCTAGATATGCAGTCGGCAAGGCCTACGATTTTGGCCAAATTTGGAAAATGAGAGGGTTTTTAACATCCTCTGGAAAACCAATACAACATCACACTTTGGTTGCTGATTTCTTAGAGGCCATTTTGCTCCCATCTCAACTTGCTATTGTTAAGTGTGCGGCACACACTTCGGGGTCTGATCCTGTAACATGTGGAAATATGTGGGCTGATGCTGCAGCCAAACAAGCTGCCATTTTCTCTCTCCATGGTACATTAATGTACCTCCACACAACCCGCAAATGAAATTTCTGTTCCTTCCTTTAATGATCTCGCAGAAATGTAAAATCGCATTGATAGCAGGGAGACTATAGTATTTGGTTGTGCAAAGGTTGTAAGAAAGATGCAGAGTCTGGCTTGTGGCTCCACCCTGATGGTCGGCCTGTTTCTCCTCATTCTCTCCTCCACATGTGTTGCTCATGGGCCCACACATCTAGGAAAAGGGGGGATAAATGAGATAATCCACTCGCAATGGTTTGCAACTGGCATCACACAAGTAGCACACACACTTGTAGACCAGGAGAAAGGACAGTTCCATAAAACATGACCATTTAGAACCACCATTCGGCCCTTTTGTAAATATGCAAATAGATTTTGTACATATGCCAAGTTGCCAAGGCTACAAGTACCTACTTGTACTTGTGGACCAATTCTCCAAGTGGGTAGAAGCATATCCAACTAGGAGAGAAGATGCAAAAACAGTTGTAAAATGTTTGCTAAAAGATTTAATTCCCAGATTTGGAGTGCCAAAAGGAATAAATAGTGATAGAGGCCCAGCTTTTGTGTCAAAAGGGTCTAGCTGCTGTGTTGGGATTTCAGTGGAAACTACGTTTCTTATCATCCACAAAGCTCAGGCCTTTAATTGAATTGAATTAACTTTACCATCAAAGAGAAATTAACCAAAAAAATTATGACAACAGGCCTGAAATGGCTACATTATATGGATACATTGCCTAAAGTGCTATATTCCATTCAAAGTGCACCAAATGCAACAATTGGACTTAGTCCTCATGAATGACTCAAGAAAGGAAATGGGAAGGAGAGAGAGCAAGGCAATCCAGGCTACCTGCTAAAGGAGTGCGAGGGCTCTCATGCTCACATCAACGTAAGTGTCACTAATCGAGTGCCACAGGTGGAAAACAACTCAGTAAGGGGCAATCCAGATCGAAAGGATGCTGAGATTATCTCAGGACCCAGAGCAGGGTCTAACAGCAGCACTCATTACTACAATACACACTACAATAGTAACAAGGCCAGTAACAACAACTGTAGTAGTAGTTGTCGAGCAGGAACATGGGGGCAGCAGATGGCCCACAACCACAGATCCAGTCTCTGCAGCTCCGGAGGTAGAAATAACTGCTGAAAGTGACAGAAGGAGAGAGACGCAAAAGCACAGAACTACGGGAGAAAGAAGATGTTAGTAACATGCAGTAATGGGATAAAAATGCATACACATGGAGAGGGGCATAACTAAGGGATAGTTCAGGACTCACCCAAGCCAGCCCTAACTATAAGCATTATCAAAGAGGAAAGTCTTAAGCCTAATCTTAAATGTGGAGATGGCGTCTGGGTCCTGAACCCAAACTGGGCCCTGATTCCACAGGAGAGGACCTTGATAAGTGAAGGATCTGGCTCCCATTCAACTTTTGGAGACTCTAAAAACCACAAGTAACCCTGCATTCTGGGAGTGCAGTGTTCTAGTGGGGTAATAAGGTATTATGAGTGCTAGATACGATGGTGCCGATCCCTCTAATCAGGAAGGTAGATTCTGCAGAGATAGTTGTATCCTCCATTACATAGACACAGAAACACAGAAGGGAGCTTTCAACAGCACAACAAATAGCTAGTGTCTTCTACCATGCAGGAAGTTAAAACTGGAACTCTGCAGAACCGTATGGCATTAGGTCTTCTGTTAGCAGCTTAAGGAGGAACTTGCAAAGTTATCAGTACTGAATGTTGTTCCTATATTTCAGATGCAAACCAGAGGTTATGGACATGGTTCATGACACAACACAAGGTATCAAAAATTTGCATGAGGATCAGGGATTTAGCTTTGGAAATTTCTCAGGGATGTTTGGATCATGGGGATCTGGTTTGATTAAATTTGTGACTTCTCTTGCAGTGACAATGATCCTCCTACTTGTGCTATGGTCATGTGTCATCTTTGTGTTAAATTTTGTGCGTAAATTAATCCTCCGCAGGGTCACAAAGGTTGCTATTCAAGCACCCCTGAAGTTGGCAGGAAATGAAGGGAATGAGACTGAAATGAGGTATTATGATTTTCAAGTCATTGAAGTCACAAGAATTTCCTTCACAGTGGAGAAGGTCATTTATTATGCTCTCAATGGATAACAGTTCCGATTTGATGCTTAAGATCTCGGACAGAGATGCCATGGGCCTAACCTAACCTGGTTGTTGTTGTGTCCCTACCAATGTTGAGGCCAAACCTACAGTATTATTTAATTTTCTAAAAATGGCATGTTGGGAGGGTTTTAGACATGTTTTCTGTGTCTTGTGTATTTTCTCTATACAGATCTTGCATTTATATCTCTGAACTAATCGTGCATATGATAAGTTACTAACTTCTGTAGCTCATCTTGTGTATTTTTCCAAAATGGATTATTTTTTATGTAATATTTTCCGGCTTTTCCTTCAACTTGAATTCCTATATTCCTATATATAGACTAAGTCCTGTCTCGTGTTTTCTGAGATTTGTTTAAAAAATCTTGCTCTATGTTGTTTGAAGCTAGTGGGATGAAGACTGTTTAAATCTTAGATTGTGCAAGGTGTAAGAAAGGGAATAGTTTGTACTAGATTTCATATTCTCCAGATTGTCTGTCAAAAAAGCATTTTTTCTCTGAGAATATCATTTTCTTCAGCTTTTCTAATATATTCAATTGTTGACTATTATTGACTCATACTTCATGTAATAGTCTGTGATGTAGGTGATTACTGCCTGATTATCCAACATATTTGCATGTCCATGTTTGCATTCCATGCTTTGATCCATTCTGGGTTATAATCTGGGTTATAATTATTTATCATTATTTCATCAATATCTCTTTGTAGAATGACCTCATATCCAGGAGATGATTTTTGATACATTTCTCATGGAAGTACCCCTCAGGATTTGCTGCAGTTAGAATTACCTAGTTGTTCTACCTTTATTTGATTGCTTGGAATGTCATCTATGTCTTGTGTCTTCAAAATGGTGAACAGTTTGAGATCATTAGAGATGATATGGTCCCAACTTGTGGTGTATTCTGATGCAATGACGTTATAGAGTTCAGTTATCAAGATTTCATTCTGTATGACGGTTGTCATTTAAGATGTTTTCAATTAGCAATTATTAAGTTTTAGATAGTTGCCTGATGTTTTGCCACAGCTTGTTTCATGAAGTCTTCATTTTCTGAAATACTTATGATTGCTTTCTTTATTTTTAGTGACTCTGTAAACATTTTCTCCCCCAATTAAAAGGCCATTTGAAATTTTCACCAGTGCTGTCTCTGTGCTATGATGCACTCTAAATCCTGACTGAAAATCCTCAAAAAACTATTGTTACTAAAGCTGTCAACTAAAACTATTGTTACTTAAAGAGAAAGTGAAGGTTAGATATAAGTCTATAGTCAAAAAAACTATTGTTATTTAGAAAGTCACACAACTGACTGAACTGATTTCTCAAGGATCTTAGAGAGAAAGGGAAGGTTAGATATAGGTCTATAGTTGGCTGAAACCCATGGATCAAGGGTGGGCTTTTTAAGAAGAGGTTTAATTACAGCTTCTTTAAAGGACTGTGGTACATAGCTTGTTAATAAAGACAGATTGATCATATCCAGTAAAGAAGTGCTAAGGGTAAAATGTCTTTAAACAGCCTTGTTGGAATGGGGTCTAAGAGACAGGTTGATGGCTTAGATGAATTAATCTTCGAAGTTAGTTGAAGACGGTCGATAGGAGCAAAGCAGTCAAAATATATATCAGGTTTTACAGCTGTTTCTAATGTTCCTGTGTTTGAAGATAAATCCGTACTGGTTGAGGACAGGATGTGATAAATTTTTTCTCTAATAGTTTTAATTTTATTATTAAAGAAACTCATGAAGTCGTTACTACTGAGGGCTATAGGAAAACATGGCTGAAGAGAGCTGTGTCAGCCTGGCTACAGTGCTGAAAAGAAACCTGGGGTTGTTTTTATTTTCCTCTATTAATGATGAGTTGTAGGCTGCTCTGGCATTACAGAGGGCTTTCCTATATGTTTTCAGACTATTTTGCCAGACTAAATGAGATTCTTCCAGGTTGTTGGAATGCCATTTCCTTTCAAGTTTTCACAATTTTTGCTTTAATTTGCGGGTTTGGAGGTTATACCATCGAGCTAACCTTCTTTGTTTTATTATCTTCTTTTTTGGAGGCGCGATATAATCTAGTGTTGTTCACAGTGAGCCTGCAGCACTATCAACAAGATGATCAATTTGGGAGGTGCTGAAATTAGCATAGGAGTCCTCTGTTTTATTGAGACATAGAATTGAATTAAATGCAGTGTCATGGATACGGCAGGCTCCACCGTCTGTTAATCACACACAGCTGCTCCCTATCACACTCCTGATCCCCATCAGCACCTAATCACAACCAGCATAAAAGCCCAACACTCACCTCAGCCAGTTGTCTGACCTTGTTGATCTAAAGACTCCACATGTGATTTTTTTTTCTCTCCTTTCCTCCCTTCTTCTCTTTCCACCCCTACATACCACTCCAGCGATCTCCCACTCCAGTGAGTCTTCACTCCAGTGGGATCCTGCACCCCAACCTGCCAGTCATCAGCCTGCACCCCAGCCTACCAGTCTTCAGCCTACTAACCAGCGACTCACTTGCACCACCGCCCAGCGGCTCGCCTGCACCGCCGCCAGAGAAAACAATGGAGTCCGACATTGTCTTTGCATATGTACACACCGACTCAACATTAACTTGACTTAACTGACCTCCAATTGACATAATCGGGAGTTGTTACCGCAGATGTTAAAGTAGCAGTTTTAGCAGTAGCAGTTTTAAATGGGATTCAGCGTCACCTGCTCTGGCCCCAGGAATACATTTGACCATAGTCGCTGGTGTCACTAACTTCATGTTTCTCAAAATGGAGCTGCCAATAATCAGAGTTGGTTTCTCAGCAGGTGTTTTGCTAAATGAGGAGAACTGAGGAGAATCCACCAGAGAAGGTGGGAAGTTTTTGGGCTATAAAAGACTGCACAGAGCTGTGTAGTCAGTTCGGTAACAGATGCCAGCTCGGGTTTATCTCTTGTGAAAGAATAAACTCTATTGCATTGAACTCTGATCTTCTCCAGTGACTTATTATGAGTGTCTCCAGTTACTGTTCATCTGAGTTATTGGTAAAGTGTTGGAAAAGGAAGCCTGACTGAGTCTTCGGCCCGGGCCTGGACTGTGATCCGACAAAACTTAATGGAAAAAAATGTGTTGAATACTCCCCCTCTGTATATTATACCTCTACATGTATACACAGAGAAGGCATGCAATATCAGTGTAATATGGGTATTTTAAATTATAGTGCAAAAAGAAAGACTTTGGTTTTAGTGGGAATGAGGGTAGTGCAAAAGGTAGTGGTATGGTAATGTGCAAAACTGGCATAACTTCGATGTAATTTAATTATGGTGGAGTGCGGAGAATGAGGTGAAGTTGAGGAGTGTCACAGCCTGAGGAAAGAAGCTGCTCTGTAGACTGGTGGTACGGCAGTGGATACATCGGTATCGCTTGCCAAACGGCAGCAGGGTGAACAGGCTGTGGCTGGGGTGGGTATTGTCTTTTAGTATCCTTTGGGCTATGCGCAGGGACCTCACCTCTCAGATATCACTGATGCTTTTTTTATTGGGTACCAATGATGTTCTGGGCTTTTTCTTTTTTTTAATCACCCACTGCAGAGCCCTCCTGTCCTGGGCCGTGCACATCCCATGCCAGTTTGTGATGTTTCCAGTCAGGAGGCTTTCTATTGCTCCTCTGTAAAAGTAAACAACAACTTGGCACTGGAATTTTATCTTAAGTTTCCTTAAAAAATACAGCCGTTTCTGAGCTTTCTTCATCAGGGTGGAGATGTGTGATGACCATGACAGGTTCTCTGTGATGCTGATTCCCAGGAACATTAAAACTGTTCATCTTTTCCACCTCAGCTCCACTGATGAAGACAGGTGTGTGTCTTTGCCTCCTCTTTCCTAAAACCAACGATCAGCTCACCCCATAATGTACTATGTGTGTCAGAAGTCGGCATCAAAAGGTCACCTGATCACATCTCAGGCAGGGAAAAGAAACCGAGCACCCCTGCATGGAAAGGGAAATACCCTGCCCAGCTGCAATCACTTAACCGTTTAGCATGAGGCCAGATAGGTTGCCTAACTGACAAAAGAACCACTAGCTAGTTGACAGTTTACTTCCAATAATCAGCAAACCATGTCTTTTTTCATTAACTCAACTTACTATCCCAACGCCAATATAACTTAAAGCTGGGAAATGTAAAAAATTAAGTATTAACTTTAGTGGTGTTGTGTGCTGTGGTACACAGTTAGCCAGACACCAGTTAATCCTTCAGTAAGAACAAGCTAATTTATAATACTGTTGATGCTGGTCTCTGGCATAGTTTTTACCAACAGTTTTAGCTATTAGCCAGCATTCAGTCAGGTAAGGCAAGGGTTCAACATGGTCATCAGTCCTCTTCAATCTTTGGCTAGTTTAATCTGTATAGGGTAAATGTCCCATCAAGCCCACGTACCATACAAGCCCACTTACAACTTCTGAGTCAAAAAAACCAAAACAGTTTTGCTGTGTGATACTTCTTCCAATGAAGCTGTTTGTGACATGACACTTTTGATTGCAAACCAATCAGATTTGTTGATAGCACGCATAACATGTGCCTGCTTATCCCAGAAGAAGTTGCAAAAAAAAACTTTTGGTACCCTCAGAAAATATTTTTTTTGCATATATCTACTCCTGTTTTTGATAAGCACTCATTTTTTAATCCACATTTAAGTGATTAGTGTTTTGAATAAGACATGTTAGAATATTACTTGAATTAGAAAGTTTCTTTTGAAATCAAAATGAGTTTTAGCATGCCAGCAAACAAATCACATGCTGAATCAACATCTTACAGTAGCTACATAGAATGGTTCATTGCAATGACATAATGATAGCATGATAAGCATGTACAGTTTAAATTTTTGTATGCAGTTTATACTGTTAAACAGTGTATGTTTATCTGTATTTACTTTTTAAACAATTTTACCTGGTGGGTTTAAAGGATATGCTGACAAAAAACACACTGTGTCGTAATGTACGAGTCAGAACCCACAAATGCAGAACACAAGGAGTGAGCAGAAAAGTCAGTATTTATTCAGACAACGGTGAAGTACAAGAATATAGTCTCTTCTCAAGGGAGAGGAGAACAGAGCCGTCCACTACAGCTCTTGAGGAAGCAGTGAATCGAGTCCGGGACGGACTGCTCCGAACCAAGACGGTGGGTGGTGATGAGAGACCTGCCACGGATCCGTAGCGTGGGCCCGGAGGTTTCTCAGGTGGAGCCGAGGACACCGTTGGTTAGCTGGCCAGCTGGGAGACTGCTGGTAAACTGGCCGAGCAGGGAGACCGCTGGTTAGCTAGCCGAGCAGGGAGACCGCTGGGTAGCCGGTAGAGCAGGGAGTCCGCTGGGTAGCTGGCAGAGTACGAACAAGACGGGCGAACAGGTTTGCAGAAATCTGTGAGGTGACGTGGCTGTGATCACCGGCGAAAGGGATGTCTGCGGCAAAAGCAAACCAGAGATTACCAAAACACGAGATTATAAAACAGAGCTACTACAGTATTTAACTGTGTGGCGCGAGGAGCCGTTACGTATGCTCGTACAGGTATACGGAGACGATCTGGCGCTGGAGATCTTCTTCTTCTCTTCTTTTCTAACGGCGGTTGGCATCCAGTTTAATGGTGCATTACCGCTACCTTCTGTTCTGGAGTGTGGATCAGTCAGTAAAATATAATCTACAATTTCCCAGGGATTGAGGGGGAAGGAGAAAAAAAAATATATCATTCATACTTAGTATTGTTTTTAAAGTGAGTTTCTGCATCCCTAGTTCCTTTAGTCTATTTTCCATTATCACTCTCTCCCTCTGATATTTCCTACAATGTAGAATTACATGTTCCACCGATTCCTCTTCCTGACACTCCTCACACATACCCGTCTGATGTTTCCCCACCATTTTTAATGTTTTATTTAGAGCACAGTGTCCCAGCCTTAGTCTTGTTAGTACCGTTTCCTCTTTTCTGTTTCCCCCTCCTACCTTATTTACTTTAATACTCTTTTGGATATGGTATAAATGTCTCCCTTTCCCCTCACTATCCCACATTTCTTGCCATTTTTGGTTAATTTTTCCCCAGATTATACCTTTACTGATTCTTATTTGCATTTCTACATTTTCTTTCTTTTAATGCCTTCTTTGCGACCTTGTCCACTTTTTCATTCCCCTTCGCTCCTATGTGTGCTGGAACCCATAATAATTGAACTAATCCTCCCTGGAGTGTTACTCTTGTAACTGAGTAGAGAATTTCATATAGTATATGTCAACTTGAATGGAACGATATTAGACTAACTAGAGCTGAAGCTGAGTCTGTACATATTATGATTTTGTCAATTTTCGCTTCTTCTTCGCCACCCATTGTAATGCAACTAAAATTGCAACCATCTCCACTGTCCATCCATCCATCCATCTTCTTCCGCTTATCCGGGGCCGGGTCGCGGGGGCAGCAGTCTAAGCAGGGACTCCCAGACTTCCTTCGCCCCAGACACTTCCTCCAGCTCCTCCGGGGGGATCCCGAGGCGTTCCCAGGCCAGCCGAGAGACATAGTCCCTCCAGCGTGTCCTGGGTCTTCCCGGGCCGCCGCCCCGGTGGGACATGCCCAGAACACCTCCCGAGGGAGGCGTCCAGGAGGCATCCGGATCAGATGCCCTAGCCACCTCAGCTGGCTCCTCTCGACGTGGAGGAGCAGCGGCTCTACTCGAGCTCCCCGTGTGACTGAGCTCCTCACCCTATCTCTAAGGAGCGCCCAGCCACTCGGCGGAGGAAGCCCATTTCGGCCGCTTGTATCCGCGATCTTGTCCTTTCGGTCACTACCCAAAGCTCATGACCATAGGTGAGGGCAGGAGCGTAGATTGACCGGTAAATCGAGAGCTTTGTCTTTCGACTCAGCTCCTTCTTTACCACAACGGTCCGATACAGCGCCCGCATCACTGCAGACGCTGCACCGATCCGCCTGTCAATCTCACGCTCCATCCGTCCCTCACTCGTAAACAAGACCCCGAGATACTTAAACTCCTCCACTTGGGGCAAGGACTCCCCACCCACGCGAAGAGAGCAAACCACCTTTTTCCGGTCAAGAACCATGGCCTCAGATTTGGAAGAGCTGATTCTCATCCCAGCTGCTTCACACTCGGCTGCAAACCGTCCCAGTGCATGCTGCAGGTCCTGGTTTGAAGAAGCCATCAGAACGACATCATCTGCAAACAGCAGAGATGAGATCCTGTGGTTCCCAAACCGGACACCCTCCGGCCCCTGACTGCGCCTAGAAATTCTGTCCATATAAATTATGAACAGAACCGGTGACAAAGGGCAGCCCTGGCGGAGTCCAACATGCACCGGGAACAGGTCTGACTTACTGCCGGCAATGCGAACACAGCTCCTGCTCCGGTTATACAGGGACCGGACAGCCCTTAGCAAAGGGCCCCGGACCCCATACTCCCAGAGCACTCCCCACAAAGCGCCCGGGGCACACGGTCGAATGCCTTCTCCAGATCCACAAAGCACATGTGGACTGGTTGGGCAAACTCCCATGAACCCTCGAGCACCCGATGGAGAGTATAGAGCTGGTCCAGTGTTCCACGACCGGGACGAAAACCACTCTGCTCCTCCTGAATCCGAGGTTCGACTATCGGGACGAATTCTCCTCTCCAGTACCCTGGAATAGACCTTACCGGGAGGCTGAGAAGTGTGATCCTCTGTGATTGGAACACACCCTCCGGTCCCCTTCTTATACAGAGGGACCACCACCCCGGTCTGCCAGTCCAGAGGCACTGTCCCAGACCGCCGCGCGATGTTGCAGAGACGTGTCAGCCAAGACAGTCCCACAACATCCAGAGACTTAGATACTCAGGACGGATCTCATCCACCCCGAAGCCTTGCCACCAAGGAGCTTGCCAACAACCTCAGTGACTTCGGCCAGGGTGATGGATGAGTCCGCCTCCGGTCCCCAGCCTCCGCTTCCTCTTCGGAAGACGTGACAGCGGGATTGAGGAGATCCTCAAAGTATTCCTTCCACCGTCCGACAACATCCCCAGTCGAGGTCAACAGCTCTCCACCCGCACCGCATACAAGGTGTTGGTGAAGAACTGCTTCCCCCTCCTGAGCCGTCGGACGGTTTGCCAGAATTTCTTTGAGGCCGACCGATAGTCCTCCTCCATGGCCTCTCCGAACCTCTCCCAGTCCTGAGTTTTTGCCTCTGTGACCGCACGGGCTGCAGCACGCTTAGCCTGCCGGTACCTGTCAGCTGCCTCGGGAGTCCCACGAGCCAACAAGGCCCGATAGGACTCCTTCTTCAGCCTGACGGCATCCCTTACTTCCGGCGTCCACCACCGTGTTCGGGGATTGCCGCCGCGACAGGCACCAGAAACCTTGCGACCACAGCTACGAGCTGCCGTGATCGACAATGGAGGTGGAAAACATGGTCCACTCGGACTCAATGTCCCCAACCTCCCGGGATCTGGGAGAAGCTCTCCCGGAGGTGTGAGTTGTAGACCCTGCTGACAGAGGGCTCCGCCAGACGTTCCCAGCAGACCCTCACGATACGCTTGGGCCTGCCAAGTCTGTCCGGCTTCCTCCCCCGCCAGCGGATCCAACTCACCACCAGGTGGTGATCGGTTGACAGCTCCGCCCCTCTCTTCACCCGAGTGTCCAAGACACGCGGCCGGAGGTCAGATGATACGACAACAAAGTCGATCATCGACCTCCGCCTAGGGTGTCCTGGTGCCACGTGCACTGATGGACACCCTTGTGCTTGAACATGGTGTTAGTTATGGACAAACTGTAACTAGCACAGAAGTCCAACAACTGAACACCGCTCGGGTTCAGATCAGGGGGGCCGTTCCTTCCGATTACCCCTCTCCAGGTGTCACTGTCGTTGCCCACGTGGGCGTTGAAGTCCCCCAGTAGAACAACGGAGTCCCGGGTGGTGCACTATCTAGTACCCCTCCCAGGGACTCCAAGAAGGCCTGGTACTCTGCACTGCTGTTCGGCCCGTAGGCCGCCACAACGGTGAGAGACCTGTCCCCACCCGGAGGCGGAGGGACGCGACCTCTCGTTCACTGGGGTAAACTCCAACACGTGACGGCTGAGCTGTGGGGCTATGAGCAGGCCCACACCAGCCCGCCGCCTCTCCCCGCCGGCAACGCCAGAGAAATGGAGCGACCAGCCCCTCTCGAGGAGACAGGTTCCAGAGCCCAGGCTGTGCGTGGAGGCGAGGCCGACTATATCTAGCCGGTAACGCTCAACCTCCCGCACAAGCTCAGGCTCCTTCCCCCCCAGCGAAGTGACATTCCATGTCCCTAGAGCCAGTTTCTGTGTCCGGAGATCTGGTCGCCGAAGCCCCTGCCTTCGACTGCCGCCCAGATCTCTCTGCACCGGCCCCTTACGGATCCTCCTGCGGGTGGTGGGTCCACGGGAGGACGGCCCCACGTCGCTCCTTCAGGCTGTGCCCGGCCGGGCCCCGTGGGGAAAGGCCCGGCCACCAGGCGCTCGCCGTCGGGCACCCACCCCAGGCCTGGCTCCAGGGTGGGGCCCCGGTAGCGCCAATCCGGGCGACGTAACTGGCCTTGATTTTAAATACTCCATAAGGGTCTTCTGAACCGCTCTTGGTCTGACCCGTCACCCTGGACCTGTTTGCCATGGGTGACCCTACCAGGGGCATACAGCCCCAGGCAACATAGCTCCCAGGGTCATCATCTCCACATCTCCACTGTACAAACTGCTAAATTATTAGATGTTCTTCTATTGATTTCAATTCCTCTTGCTGGAATCACCACTCCCATTCCTGTTACCCCTGTTTCAGGGTTCTTAGTGCCATCTGTATATATTTGAGTACAGTTTTTATATACTTCAGTAATATAATCATTAAACACCCCAACCAGATCAGCACTTTCTTTCTTTTAATCTCTAATAGATACCAATCTTACTCCAGACATCTTCCTTGGGGCTATGAGTGGATGTACTGTTGAAGAGCTGATTTCTGATCAGTTGCCCCAAGCTCTTTTGTTATCCCTATATGACCAAAGTTGTCCTTTTTATTTCTCTCTTTCCTCCAGCAATCCTTCAGCACTTCTTTTGTGAGGTGCGAGTCATTATGCACTTGCAAGTTAACCCAGTAATTTGCTATTATATACCATCTCCTTAGTTCCAGTGGCATCTCTTCTACCTCTACCTGGATAGCTGAGACAGGCGATGTCTTAAAAGTTCCACTGCACACTCAACACTTGAGCCTGAATCACACCCAATTGTTTTAAATGGGATCTAGCTGCTGATGTATACACTATACTGCCATAGTCCACCGTAGATCTTATCAGGGACATATAAATTCTTTTCAGTGCTTGGCAACACTCTCTACCAGTCAAGCATTTGACTGGTAGAGAGTGGGGGGCAGTGAGAGTGGGGGGCAGTGATTATTACTTTTTTACTTTTTTCCACTATTCTTCTAATATGATCTGCCTATGTTAAACGGAAATCAAAAAGCACCCCCAGGAATTTGAATGTTCCTGCTCTCTCTATTTCTTTCCCATACATCCATATTTTCAATCTTTCATCTATTCTTTTATTAGTAAAAAAAACACTTTGGGTTTTTTCCTCTGAGAATCTACATCCCCATTCTTTCCCCCACTCCACCACTTTATCTACAGCTCCTTGCACTTCCCCAACTACATAATCCATATTTTCCCCCCTCTTCCACAGAGCCCCATCGTCTGCAAAAAGTGACCTACCTATATCAGCTGGAATCTTTAAAAAGATATCATTTATCATTATTATGAATAGTAGTGGGCTTACTACACTACCTTGAGGTGTACCATTTTCTACAGTATACTGATTTGACAGTTCTGATCCTATTCTTACTTGGATATTCCTTTCACACAAAAAATCTTTTATCCAATTGAAAACTCTCCCTCCAATTCCCAACTTGTGTAACTTAACTAGAACTTCCTCCTTCCACATCATATCGTAAGCTTTTTCTATATCCAAAAACACTGCAATTACTGCCTCTTTATTTTCCTGGGCTTTCCTTATTTAATTTTCTAGCCTAACAACTGCATCCATGGTACTACTACCTTTCCTAAACCCACTCTGATAATTTGCTATCTTTAGAAGTTAATGCTATTGGTCTATAGCTGATAGGTTTTGATAGATCCTTGCCAGGTTTCCTTATCGGAATTACAACTGCTTCTTTCCATGTTTTTGGCAATCTTCCCTCTTCCCAGACTCTATTATACAGATGCAACAATTTCAAAAGCACACTTTCTCCTAAATTTTTTAACATCACATAGCATACTTTCTTTCCCCGGTGACGACGATCTTGACATTTTTATTGCTCTCTTCATTTCTTCCATTGTAAATGGTTCATCTATTATAAATCTACTTCCTCCTTCCTTTCTAATATCCCTGGATAATGACTTATTTTCCCCTCTCTTCTTCTTCTTTCTTCGTCTGATAGGTTTTCTGAACTATGTATCTTTGTAAAATGCTTTGACCATGCTCTCTGCTTTTTCCCTATTTGACACTGCTGAGCCTCCCATCCCATCCTCTTTATCATTTCCCAGACTTCACCCACTGGAGTTGTTCTACCTATCCCATCACAAAAAGTCCTCCAGCTAGCCCTCTTAGCCTGTCGTACTGTTCTTCTCACTGTAGCCTGTGCCTCCTTGTACTGGATTAAATGTTGCATATTATGGGTTCTTTTGACTAGTCTGAATGCTTTATTCCTATCCCTTACTGCCTGCTGACATTCCTCTGTCCACCATGGTACCAATTTTCTCTTCTTCCTATTTTATTTTTTGGAATAGAACTCTCTGCTGCTATTAGAATTGCTGATATAAACTGATTATTCAATTCATCGACATCTTCAGATACCTCCATCCTCATTATCGCCTCCTCATTCGATATCTGGAACTTGTCCCAATCCACCTTCTCAAATATCCATTTTGGACTTCCATCACCTGGTCTTTTTCCCCTCTTTCTCCAATTGAACAAACAACTGAAGTGTTTGAATTCCTGACCATTAGCCAGTAAACTCCTGGCATTCCATTGTAGGAGGATTACCATAATTAAGATTAACCAACCCATGGTACATCCTGATTTGACTGAATGGCAAGGTTTTCCCTCACCTCTTCCCATGTCAGTCCCATTAATCCAAGGTGATTCACTGCTGCTTTAACTACTAGCTGAATTTTATCATTTTTGGATTTAACATCCGCAGTACTATTAATAACACCTGCAATGAATGTAACCAGGTCTCTTTTATCCACATACACCCTGTCATTTGATCTTTTTTCCTGCTCTTGGCTCCTGATTGTCCCTTGACTGTTACTACCTTTGTTCTTTCCTTTTACCATAATTGCTGTTTCAGCATAGGTCTTCTTTCTTTCTACTTTTGTCTTCTGGATTTCATTCTCCCATTTCATAATCTCACAACCTCCGTAGGCCACATTATGAGCTCCACCACAATTACAGCACTTTGGCTGTACTCCTGCTCCACACATTCCATATTCATGATCCCCCCCGCATCTTGCACATCTTCTCTGCTCTTTACAGTTCCTAGCTATATGACCATATCTTTGACAGTTAAAACATCTCAATGATTTTGGAACATAAACTCTCACTGCGTAACTCAAAAAACCCAGGAACACCTTCTTTGGCATATTGTCTTCTTCAAATTCAATCAATACTGTTTCACTTTCCTTTTTTACTCCTTCTCTTGTTGTGTTCAGCCTTTGAGCTTTTATTACTTTCCCCCCTTTGATATTCTTCTTGATTTCCTCCATTCCTACACTCATTGGCACTCCTGTGATGACTCCTTCCCCCCCCAATTTCCCTGTGCTTTCCACCTTAATTTTCCCTATCTCTTTCATTTTAAGAGCTTTCTCAAGTTGATTTTCATTTGCACAGCTTATCAGTAGATTACCATCATTTAGCACCTTTGCTTATATTCTTTCTCCCACTTTATTCGCCAGGGCTGTTGTCAAAGTAAATGGGTTGATTTTCTTCATGTCACTTTGCGATTTCTCATTAAATCTTACTATGATTGTGTACTTGTCAGGTCTTTCTCTTTGATTTCCCTCTATCTCATCACGTTCATTCTCCGATTTCTCTTCATTATCACTTCTAGCTCTTTTACTCCCTTTATCTTGATTGATATGTATGAATCTCCCTACTTCCCCCTCATTCTCTTCATCCCTCTCATCATTACAATCCATATCAGCCCAACTAGCATTACCTACCTCTGATCCATTCACAGAACAATCGTGCTCAACCGCCTCACAAAAGATATTTCCACCTTGACTTGTTTTTCCCGTAAACTTAAGACTACTATTTTTTCGATCTTGTCCTGCTGACGCTGCTGCCATCTTTCGCACCTCCACTTCAGCTGACAAACACAAGAACAAGCTTCAGCCCTGGCGCTGGAGATGAGGAAGAGTCTGGTTTTTATGCTGTGGAGACTGATGAGGATTGATGACAGATGCGCCGGTGATCAGCAGCAGGTGGAAGCCAGGGAAGCCGAAGCACAAACACATACAACAGACAAACGGAGGACACACAAGACACACAGGGACAGGGGAAAGCTGCACAGGAAACTGCAGAGAACACACGGCAGGGTGGCTAACCATGACACACTGTCTGGGGTGGATGTAAATGAGTATGGCTAATTACTTCTCTGCATGATCAATTTATACTTTTCTACTTTTATACTTCTTTTAACCATAAATTCACTGATGTTCCCTATAAGCCCACCTGCTCCCATTAAGCCCACTTGACACGTGTTTCAATGGGTATTTTCTCCCTTTTGACCTTTGAACCATTTTCCTTCCTAATTTTGACCTTGCCTGATGAATCAGCTCCATAATTCAGATAATTAATACCCATATTTAAACAGCATATATTATATATGTGATTGTATATATATTATATACAGTCACCTCAAAGAGCATACGTTTATCCTAAGAGAAAGTAGAAATTGCAGAATTGTTTGACATCTTTCAAGATGTTTTGACTGACACCTCCTCATAATGAACTGTTTTAATATTACTCTACAATGAACTGAATAGTTTTAAAATGTGTTTTTACAATTTTTTCATACTTCTAGCCTTAATGTGATTAACATTTGAAAATCAATAAAAATTTTGTTTAATTGTAAATCCTGAAATTGATTAATTTACTATCCTTAGAACATTGGTATTGAACAAACAGTCGAGCTTCAGAAATATAAACATAAAAACATCTGCACTTTGAACCAACTGGCTGGACCAGAAATTTTGGCCTATTTCAAATTTCAACAGCACAGCACAGGATAGAGATACAGACAACATATTGAAAAATTAAGTTTTGAAGAGAAATTTCCACTATAGTTTTGATTTCGTAAATAGTTTTTTAGCTACATTCCAAAGAAGACATGTTATAAGTTTAGCTTTTTCAGCGTTGACAATACAGCAAAAAGGCTGGTCACGTCTATTTCACATGCCATTTACAGGCAGAATTTTGCCATTTACTGTATTTATTTGTTTTGTTTGTAGGCCTGCTAGTTTGAACCCACTAACTGTCAGTTTGCACACAGACACACACGCATACTGACACAGACGACACTAACATATTGGTTCCTCTCTTAGACAAAGAACATCAAGCCCTGAAATATTGTAACTAAAATTGACAAATGATCACATAACTAGACTGCCGATAACTGTTTAGTATCCTTAGACCTTTTCATTTTGTTGTTGCCAAAATGCCATTTACACATGATTTACACTAGGCAATGTTTTTATGTACTGTGCTGTAAAGACTATTGCATATCCTCAAGTAGAGCAGGTCTAGACCGTACTCTTATTATACTTATATTATTTACAGAGACCCAACAAATCCCACCCATGCAAGCATTAGGCGACAGTGGCAAGAAAAAGTGTCCTTTTAAGAGGCAGAAACCTCGAGCAGAACCAGACTCAATGGTGGGCAGGCATCTGCTGCTGCCGTGTTAGTTTTGAGAGAGAGAGAGAGAGAGAGAGAGAGAGAGAGACAGAGAGAGACAGAGAAAGAGCTTTTGGGGGGGGGGCACAATGCAAATACCATGGTAGTGGTAATATTAATATTTTTCAATTAATAATAATAGGAATGACAGAAGGAGAGAGGAGAAGAGAGAGAAAAAGTACAAAACTACGGGAGAAAAAAGATGTTGAGTTAGTAACATGCAGTAATGGGATAAAAATGCATACAGATGGAGAGGGAGAGGAGGAGACAGGAAAGAGGTGCATCATGGGAGGTGTTTGGGGCCAAATACAATAACTTCAGTTTTGTCAGCGTTTAACATCAGAAAATTGCAGGTCATCCAGGTTTTTATGTCCTTAAGTGCTGTCTCTGTGCTATGCACTCTAAGTCCTGACTCTAAATAACAATAGTTTATTTGAGAATTTCACACAACTGATTGGCGACTGCTTTCTCAAGGATCTTAGAGAGAAAGGGAAGGTTAGATATAGGTCTATGTTTGGCTAAAACCCATGGATCAAAAGTGGGCTTTTTAAGAAAAGGTTTAATTACAGCTACTTTAAAGGAATGTGGTACATAACCTGTTAATAAAGACAGATTGATCATATCCAGTAATGAAGTGCTAACTAAGGGTAAAACGTCTTGAAGCAGCCTAGTTGAAATGGGGTCTAAGAGACAGGTTGATGGCTTAGATGAAT
The DNA here is from genome assembly GCF_020085105.1 of Siniperca chuatsi. Classification (NCBI taxonomy): domain Eukaryota; kingdom Metazoa; phylum Chordata; class Actinopteri; order Centrarchiformes; family Sinipercidae; genus Siniperca; species Siniperca chuatsi. The sequence continues at coordinate 30,525,228 of NC_058046.1, read as the reverse complement.
GAAGTTAGTTAGTGAAGTTAGTTGAAGAAGGTCGATAGGAGCAAAGCAGTCAAAGTATATATCAGGTTTTACAGTTGTTTCTAAGGTTCCTGTGTTTGAAGATAAATCGGTGAGGGCAGGACATGATGAATGGTTAAAACTGTTTAAAGTGTTTTATTAAAGAAGCTCATGTAGTTGTTACTACTGAGGGCTATAGGCTCAATACATGGCTATAAACTATATTGAGTCATATACATGGCTCAATAGAGCTGTGATTCTCTGTCAGCCTGGCTACAGTGCTGAAAAGAAACCTGGTGTTGTTTTTATTTTCCTCTATTAATGACAAGTAGTAAGCTGCTCTGGCATTACAGAGGGCTTTTCTGTATAACTATCTTGTCAGACTAAATGAGATTCTTCCAGATTGTTGGAATGACATTTCCTTTCAAGTTTTACGATGTTTACTATCTTCTTTTTTAGAGGGGCAATATAATCGAGTGTCGTTTGCAGTGAGCCTGCAGCACTATCAACAAGATGATCAATTTTGTAGGGGCTGAAATTAGCACAGGAGTCCTCTGTTATATTGAGACATAGCACAGAACCAAATGCAGATTGGATCGCTTCCTTAAATTTAGCTATCAGATAGACATCTAGAGTAGGAGTTTTTACCTAATTTACCTAGTCCAGTAATAGTAATAGGAGCTAAGTTATTAAATAATGGTCTGATAATGAAGGATTCTGTAGAAAGACTATTAAATGTTCAATTTCAATGCTATATGCCAGAACAAGGTTGAGGGTGTGGTAAAACAGTGAGTGGGTTTATGTATACTCTGACAAAAGCCAATCGAATCTAATAATGAGATAAACGCAGTACTGAAAACTAATCATTTTCAACATCCACATGAATATTGAAATCACCTACAATAATTACATGATCTGTTTTAAGGACTAAACTTGATATTTTTATTTGAGAATTCAGATAAAAATTTAGAATAAGGACCAGGAGCGCAGTACACTATAACAAATATAATTGGCTGTTGTGTTTTCCAGTTTGGGTGTGAAAGACTAAGAACAAGGCTGTCAAATTAGTTATAATTTAGTTTAGGTTTAGGGTTGATTAATAGCCTTGAGTTGAAGATGGCCGCAACTCCACCTCCTTGGCACCAGAGGTGAGTATTAATATGACTGGGCAGAGTGGATTCATTTAGGCTAGCATATTCTTCATAACCCAACTAAGTTTCAGTAAGACAGAATAAGTCAATATGATACTCTGATATTAAATCGTTCACTAGTACAGCTTTAGATGACAGAGATCTGATGTTTAAGAGTCCACATTAAATTATCCTATTTTATTGTGCTATTTCAGCATTTTTGTTTAGGTTTTTATGTATAACTCCTCCTCTGTTAACTTTTGATTTTATTAATTTAAGTGGTCAAGGGGCAGACACCGTCACTAAGGAGTTTTGGGTGGGTAACTGCTCTGGAAGTGCGGCGTCTAGGACTGCAACTCTGCCTCCTGGTCTCAACTCTGGGTTGTCATGGTTTAGGTCCACTAGTAAACTCAATCAGATTTCTGGATATGAGAGCAGCTCCATCCAAAGTAGGATGAATGCCATCTCTCCTAATAAGACCAGGTCTTCCCCAGAAAGTCAGCCCCAATTATCTACAAAGCCCTCATTGTTTGCTTGACACCACCTCGACAGCCAGTGGTGGAATGAAGACATGCGGCTAAACATGTCATCACTGGTCAGGTTCACACACCTGAATTATGATTTTAATATCACTAAACTGATATTTCATTAGTTTACACTTTAGAATGACCTCTTACTGCTTCATGTCTCACCCCATTAACAGGAATTGCATAATATTAAGGAAGAGGCAGTTTCATTGTGTCTTTAAAATATTGTTATGTCTTGTATTGTTGTCTTTTACAAAACGTATGTTCTGACATCACTTACTGGGTGTTTCCAGAGGTATAACCAGTAGGCAATTTGTTAATTTTTTACAGGGGGGATGGCCCAATGGGGAGGAGGACTTCCTTGTTCCTGTTTTTTCAGAAGGTAGCCTATTTTTTGCCCCTTGAACTGATTTTTAAACTCTGAAATAATGTATACTTATTACATTATATTGTCAAATAAACACTCAATTTGTGGCACAAAGATTTGTTTTATTTGAAAAATAACAATTGAGAACAGCAAAAAAAAAAAAAAACCATTAAAGAGGCACTTTTGCTCCAAGCTGTTAATTTCTGACCTGGCCTCTGTCATGCTGCTGCCGCACTTTCTCTCAATCAATCAATAAATTATTGAGAATTATTCAAGAGGGATGGATTTTGGTCATTTTGCTAACAAGGGGGTTGGCATTCTCCCTCAAATAGCCTACTGGGTATAACCACAAGCAGCTGCAGTAACAGGCATTACAGTTAATTTTTAGTATTCAGGTGACACACATCTAAGACTTTGATAAGAAATGAAGAAATAAATGATCCACCCTGAAAACAGGATTGAAATGAGCTGTGAGGTGCTGGTTTTCTGCAATGAAATTGAACGTTTTCTTCTGTCTCTCTCTCTCTCCCTCTCTGTCTGTCTTTGTCTCTCTACTCCTTCCTCCTTCCTGTCTCTAGGAGGAAGGGTGCCCAGCTGCTCGCAGCAGCACCAATCCCTCATCACCGCTGCCCAGGCGAGCAGCTGGGCAGCAGTGCAGGCGAGCGGCTGGGCAGGCGAGCAGCTGGGCAGCGGTGATGAGAGATTGGTGCTGCTGCGATCCAGCGGCGATGAGAGATTGGTGCTGCTGCAATCCAGCAGCGACGAGGGATTGGTGCTGCTGCGATCCAACCGAGAAAGGAGGCGGTTGCGATCCAGCGGCAGTAAGGGATTGGTGCTGCTGCGATCCAGACGGGAAAGGAGGCGACTGTGATCCAGCGGCGATGAGGGGTTGGTGCTGCTGCGATCCAGCGGCAACGAGGGATTGGTGCTGCTACGATCTAGCTGGGAAGAGAGACTACTGCGACCCAGCGGAGAATCCTGGGACAGGGGGCTGCTGCGATCTAGCGGGGAAAGGAGGTGACTGCGATCCTGCTCTGCTGCCGCCTCCAGTCTCTGCACCGCGGCAGCCTACAGTCCCTGCTGGATCGCAGCAGCCATCACTCCCTGCTGGATCGCAGCAGCTCCCTGTCCCAGGACTCCCCGCTGGATCGCAGTTGCCCCTAGTTCCTGCTGGGTACCGCCTCCTTTCTCGGTTGGATCGCAGCAGCACCAATCCCTCGTCGCTGCTGGATCGCAGCAGCACCAATCCCTCATCACCGCTGGATCGCAGCCGCCTCCTGCCCCGGTTGGACCACAGCACGCCGCTGGACCGTCTGCTGGGTCGCAGCATGCCGCTGAACTCTCTGCTGGGTCACAGCAGTACCCTCCTTCTCTGCCGGAGTGGCAGGCTCCGGGTTCCCAGACATCACTGGTTCTGCTAGCTCGCCAGCAGTCTCGCCATCGCCATCTCCTTCCTGTCCTGCTGTCCCATCGCTGGCTCCCTGTCCCTCCAGATGGGTTCCGCCTCCGGCCTCCAGTGACTCTCTGTCTCCACCGCCGGTCTCCAGAAAGTCTCCGCCGCTGGCCTCCAGTGACTCCCCGTCTTCACCACTGGCCTCCAGTGACTCTCCGTCTTCGCCGCCGGCCTCCAGTGACCTTCCTCCTGTGCCACCGGCATTCTGCCAGGCCTCCAGATGGTTTTGATCTTCGTCGCAGACCTCATGAGATCAGCTTCGCCCCTGGGCCATCTGCCCAAGGTCCTCAGCTCCGCACACACCCAGACCCCAGGCCGTCTGCCCAAAGTCTACCACTTGGCCCTTGACATTAATCTAGCAACAACAGGAAATGCAGTATTAATAGGGGTATTTGGTGGTGATTCAGATTTTACACTCTGTTTATGTTAAGACATTAAAAGCTGACACCTTTTAATGACATTTTAACTTTGGGTAGAAGTTGCTTAATTCGATTTCTTACATTGAAACAACTGTCTAATGTATATTTCCATCTTGTCTTACAGGTGTCCTGCTGTCCAGCTACTCTCCTCTCCTCTATCAAATTGGCTCTCTGTCTGTCCTATTCCTTGTATCCACTCTCTTAATTATGGCTCCTCTGGCTTTCCTGTCCCATCTACAGCTCTGTCTTTAATTTTGGACATTCTACCTTTCTATCCCACTCTGAACTGATTTTTGGAAATTTGAAAACTTTGCTGAACAAATCTTGCTGAACAAACCTTGTTAAAAACCCTGATGTGCTGAAACACCGATATGGCTTGGGGTCTTGAGTTGAGTAATTTCCTGCTTTATTTTGTAATACTCACCTCTGCTCATGTGTTTTGTACTGTACTTCCTGTCTTTGTGTCTTTTCCCTCCAGTTTTGATTGTCTGCCCCGCCCTGATTAGTTTCACCTGCGTCTAGTTATCCTTCTCACCTGTGTATTTAGGCTGCCTTCCAGACAACTCGGAAATGTCTGATGTCCTACTAGAAAAAGTACAATGGAACGCCACTTAAAGTCGGAGTTCCTACTTGTGAACTCGGGGCAAATTCATCTACCCTGACTTGAAGAAGCAGTTGTCTGACATCACATAAAAATAGCAGCACCCAAGGAAGCTCACATTAGGCTACATTTCAATCAGGATGTATTTGTAGACTACAGTAGTGTGTTAAGCTAGGGAGTGGAATATGAAGATACATTTCTGAGTGTAAATGCCTTAAAATATGTTTAATGGTGTCTGTTCATCCGTTGTTGTTTCCTCCTCTGTTTTGTTTATATATACAAGGAGGCTGCACTGCTGAGAGTTCAATTGTGTGTACACTTGCCAAAGAAACATCAGTTTGTCACGGGCAGCCATGTTTTTTGTTTACATTTGACATCGTGCACCTGAAACACTCCGAGGTCGGAAATTTCAATTGGGCAATTTCGACGTCCTGCATTAGTCTGGAAAGCAGCATTAGTCTGTGTGTCTTCACTCCCTCAGTGTCAGTTCGTCCTTTGTTCCTTGTGTCAAGCGTACCAGCCTTGTTCTGGTGTTTAGTTCTCCTGATGCTTTTTGATCTTTGCTTTGTGTTTCCTGGACCTTGCCCGCTGATTTGGACGTTTGGATTTTTCTACCTGCCCTTGGATTTGTTTACATGTTTGGACTGCTTCTTGGGATTTGACTTTTTGCCTGCCTCATCATCCCGTAAGCTTTGTACCTTTTGTTTGTTTAATAAATACCACTGCACTGCACAGCTCTGCTCCTGGTGTCTGCACTTGAGTCCTATTCCCTATGTTCCTGAGTACAGGAGTTCTGAAAACCTGACTTCTAAACCTGACTTGCTTTGGGTCCCTAAGGTCTGTTTGAGCAACACTCTCAACTCATACTCTCAAGCTCTACCTCTCCTCTGTCTCACAGATCTTTAGAGCACCAATTTGCAATTAATACATTTTTAGAATAATATAACTGTTTTTTACAAATTGGACAAAGTGTTTGAAATATACTATTTGGAAATATTTTCCACAAAATTGGTTTTAATTGGTTTAATTGAAAAACGTTGATTACAAAGACTGAAAAAAAATACATAACATACAAATTATTTTGTTCTAAATTAAAAACAAGTTACACTTTTATCACAAACACTGAACTGTAAAAACTAACTAATTGATCTGGTAAATTTCCAAATATATAATTTGTTGTAACAATGTGCATAATTAAAGATAACATTGTATTCTTGTCAATGCACATGAGAAATAATTGGAGTGAAAATTCTTATTTATACTAGAAAAGAACTGTAGTTGTTCCTGACTTGAACTGCACATAATCAGTTTTTATTTACTTGACAAATGTAAATAAGCGTAAAAGTAATACCACTACATACATCATATTAATTCTCCCTGATTCACATATAATTGTAACTAATCTATAGAACCACTTACATTGTTTAAATCAATAAGTGTAGAAAAGTGCTTTGTTGTTTAAACCTTTTATATACTATAATCAACCTTCAGCTGTAAAGAGAAAATATATATACATATACACATATATATACATATATACACACACACACACACACATATATGCATAGGTATAAGCGAAGAAGATTGTTGCGGCCTTACGTCCCACCCAGGACGAAGAGGATTAAGTAAGTAAGCATAGATATAAGCATCTGTTCATAATATTCACTTTGTTGTGAACCCCTACACTGTATGTGCATTGCAATAGCAGCCCTCTAATTAGTCCTAAAGTCGTATTGCATTGCTTTCCATTGGTCACAGTAAGGAACTGCAATACAATTAAGTTTGTGTGCTAATATCTGGTTAATTGCTAATAATATCAATATTTCAACTCTTTATTAGTGGGATTATCACAATTAAATCAGTAATAACTCAAAGTATGAACCCCTACACCATTTAATGCATTCCAGCAAATAGCCCTGTAATAAACACCTCTGTGAATGTTTTGTCCACCTTCATTTAAATACTTAGCGGTGAGCAGAACGATGCTAAATGGAGTCAACAGTTGTGTGTATTTTAGAATCATGAGTTTGTAAATATGACCATCCAGTGGTCACAGTGTGGAACTGCAACACTATTAAATTCTTGGGTAGCACACAGTGATAATATCAGTATACTTATTATTAATATCAATATATACAATTCATTCTTTGTGTGGTGAACACAAATAACAACTGCAAAATCAGTATTGATCATAATTGCATTTTAATGACTGGTTTTAATGGTGGTTTCTGATGTGGAGACCAGTGTAACCTGCTAGAAGTGCCCATACCAGCATCAAGACAAACAAGACAGCATACAACACTTCATAATCAAATTGCTGCTAATGTCAATAGTATCTCTATTAATGATATACACTTTGTTGTAAAGGGATATATAAAAACTGCTGTCTGTTTTCATCATTTTACAATGGAAGTTTTCACTGGAAGTCTTACTGTTGTAGTGTGTCTGTCTTGACAGTAGATGGAGATGTCAGTTGACATGTGTATTTAGAATCATGGCATTTTACTGCCCTCCAATGGTCACAGTGAGGAACTGCAACACAATTAAAATTACAGTTCTGTGGCCCTTCAATACAATACTCACATGCCCATATGAACATTGAAACATTGTACATTGAGTTTGCTTTAATTATTATTACTGTCTGTACTGAGCAGACAAGAGATCCCTTCCTAACATGCTTCCAATGTAAGTCATGGGGGACAAAATCCACAGCCCTGAAAATGTATAACAAAGTTTATCTGAAGCTAATTTGAGGCATCAGCAGTCTGAGTTAGCTACATTCAATTTTATTTATATAGCACCAATTCATAACAGAAGTTATCTCATTGCACTACATCAAGTGTTTATCTTCGAAAGTTACAGACTTTTTAGTATGAAATTCCCTCTGTGTTTGGAGACAGTGGTTTCTTGCTGTGCTGCGAGAATTTTGTACTAATAAAAATGTAACTTTGGAAGATACACTATATTTGTCTAACTCAGACTACTGAAGCCTCATATTACCTTAAGATACACTTTTGGATACATTTTTACATACAACAAAGACTGTGGATTTTGTCCCCCCGTCATTTATGTTGGAAGTGCATTAGCAAGGACTCTCTTATTGGCCAGTGTGAACAGAAGGAATGATCCCGGAAAGCAAAAACTATTTTTTATGGTAAAATAGGCACCTGACCATTATTTTCAGACACACTTGTACCAGAAATGTCAACCTATCCAGCATAATCAACCTCTGTTGGCTATCCTTTTACCTTATTATCAGTTCATCAGTTTGTTATGTGTTTTTTGCTTGGTGCCAAAACTGCATAAGAGTGTCCCTGTTGAATAGTAAAATGGCTCCAGTCTGACACTACCTGTCAGACTAAGGAGTGACTGAAGACTGTTCTTAATTTTGGCCACTAGATGGCAATATAGGACATGAAATAATACAGTGACAGTCCCTTTATTCATCCACCTCAACAGCGGAGAACAAACCATCTCAGCAGATCCAAGGTTTTGAATTTCTGTTAGGCTGACAGCAAAGAGATGGAAAAATGACCAGAAGAATGATGCCATGCTGTGAGTTCTGTGGTTCATCATTTACAATCACTGAAATCACAGCTGTGGGAACATTTGTTCATCTACTCCATACTCCTCTCTGGGCCTAGGTTAGGTAGAGGGGAAGAGGGTGAGAGCTGTAAAAGATGGACAGAGCTGTGTGTGAGGCTGAGGGGGTGGGGAGACTTGTGTTTTCCTGGTCTTTTGGGATGGTGATGGGATGTTGACCCCCAGGCAGATGGTTTGAGGAGAGAATTGTGTGTGTGGCTTCATCCATCCCCTCCTCCACACTTCAAAGTGGGTAATCAATTAAACAGCCCCCCCCACAGCTGTCTATTAAGTCAGCAGATCTCCCTGAGCAGCTGCAGGCCTATGGTTATGACTCCGTGGGGATGTTTTGCATAACCTGGGAGGGGAGACTTGAGCTGTGGTTTGTGGTATAGATTGGCCTCAGGGTCTCAGAATGCATTATATGAATATATTTACATGACTGTGTACACTGAACTACTTTGTTATGTTTGGGAAAGCCTCCAAAAGTGCATAAACCATCATGTGGCACTGAACTGGCCCTTGGCTAAGTTATTGTTGTTACACCTTCCATTCTGTCACAGCACATATGCAGTTTACAGTGACAACTGTGGCAAATTTAACACTGGAAAATCTTGTGATATTTTAAACAATTGCTTCTTGATTTCAGGCTCAGTAGCTCAGTTAATTGGTTGATAACACTCTCTCAGCTGACTAGTTTTAAAATGAGAAGCCTGTTAAAAGGTCTTTAATATACATTTCATGGCTACATACATAATATGCTAAACATACAGGGTAAAGCTACATGTCCTAGACAAAAAGTAAGCATCCTGTTTGGAAGCTATTTTTAGAAAAACGTACTTGCACAAGCAACACAAAGGTTACATTTACACTTTATTGTTTATATCTTAAAACAGTATGTTTCACTTTTATGAGAGAAAGGGCTATGAGGATGAGGACCAATGTAACCAATGTGTTTTGCAAACGTAATGCTGTTTCGTGTAATGAGTTTGGCTAAGTCTTGGAACTAATGTTAGGTTTTTACTGTATTTTCTATATAGTTGGGCACACTACATCTGTCAGTGATGACACAAAATGAAAATGACTGATAATGAGTGAACAAGGGAGTTATTTTGGACACAGCCCTTGTGCCTGGTTAAAGTTGCTAAGCTCTGACTGGACAAAAAAAATAAAAATATTCAAGACACCCAAAATAGTGAGTCATCAACTGACCACCCACCTACCTTCAGTATGTGGGTGTGTGTGTGTGTATGTGTTGCCTGCCAATCAGTCCCAGTAGAATCCAACCAATTACAATTGACCACTTTATGTTAATATCCAGATGCTAGCAGGCAAACCTCAAGCTTTCAAAAGGCGGAAACAGTTCGTGGGGGACAGAGGGGAAAAAAAGGACAAGCAAAAGGTTGGAGGTAAGGAGAGAAACAATGGTGAGGAATACATTCAAAGGTGACGTCAGACATAGACCCTGTTTATACATGCATCTTGGGTGATCTGATCACAAGTGGACAGCTCCAAGTACATCAGTCACACCTGGCATTAGAATGCGTCTCCACATGCATCTCGAGTGACCTCTTGTGATCGGATCTCACTTTCCCACTCTATATGCACATGTACATCATTTCTGTTTGCAACAACGCATTTGCAAAGACTAAATGCGTTGTTTTTAAAGTGGCAATCCTTAAGATTTCAGTCCTGATTGATTTGGCAACACCTAGTTACTGGTGGTAACAGTAAATGTGGTGTAAAACTACAGGTCACAGAATTCTGGGCGCAGCAAAACACACTATTGTCATTTTAATAATTATTAATAATCATTCTTATTAATTAATTCAATAATTGGCCTTTTTCCATCATTCTGTGAGCAACCGTGAAATAATTTTATGCTGCACACAGCAAGAGACTGCGAACAGCAGGGAACAGTGAAAGGAGTTGGTTACCTCGTTGAGAAGTTGAAGGCCTGTCACCTTCTGCTCTTCATCTAACAGTTTACTGTGGCTGCTCCTTTTTGTTCCATTACTCCCTGCAATATTTCAAACAGATTTGCTGTCAAAAAATGTCGAAAATGACCATTGTCTTGTTTTGTAGACAAATTTTTGATGAACGATAGCGGTTAGTGTCAAGCTCACTAACAAACATCGCATTTCCTGTGACTACTTCATAATAAAGTTGTTTGTCATTGTTTTTATACTGATATTGCTCTCACTGTTTCTGTTATCATATTATTAGGGCCAGAGCAGCGACTGCTGCGAGGACCCTATTGGAATTGCTTGGATTATTCTTATTTCACGAAATAAAACACATTTTTGAGGGGCTAATGGTGCTTGAAAACTAACGAAACTTTGCACACTTGTCAGAAGTGGTGAAAATTTACATCTATTATGGCTTTTGTGCATGGGTGTGGCAAAATGGCTCGCTGACTTCAAATTTGGGCAGTGCAATCTAAAGACCTTTAAGATGAAAAGTTGTGCAAAGTCCAGGGCGTGTCCGTGGCGTCGAATTTCGATGTTTCACCATGAAAGAGGAAGTTGATGTAACTTAAGTGTATGTTGTAAGTCCCAGCCTGAAGACATCTTCATGCCAATATCCAGTCATAATAATAGCGCCACCTACTGGCAACAGGAAATTATACGTTTTATACTTTGACATACTCCACCTAGCGGGTTGACCACATCTGCTTCAAATTTTGGCAGAAAAGACTTAGGACATTGATGATGCTATAATGTGAAGCTTGTGAGTTTTCGTTGAATGGCGTGGCGTGGCGTTGAATGTTGATGTTTCGCCATGACACAGGAAGTTGTTGTAACATGAGTGTACATGGTCAAATCTGTCCCAAACGTCACGTGATTGATAAGATTCCCGCCCTGAAGACATCTACAAATCAATATTAAGTCATAGTAATTGCGCCACCTACTGGCAACAGGAAGTAACAGTCCCTATATATACACAAACTCCTACTAGGAGGTTGACCAGATCCACCTCAGATTTGTTCAGCAAAGTCTTAAGACCTTGTTGATGCTTCATTGTGAAGACTGAGTTTCCATCAAACGTCGTTGTCGTCTCTTTGTCCTCACCACTGCCCAGTGCCGCAACCACCTGTCCCAGTTGGGCTGCAGTCATGTCTTGTCCTGGTTGGGCCGCAGCCACCCCCAGTTCCGGTTGGGCCGCAGCCACCTCCAGTTCCGGCTGGGCTGCAGCCACCTCCAATTCCTGTTGAGCTGCAGCAGACTCCTGTTCCTGCTGAGCTGCAGCAGTCAGCTGTTACTACTAAGCTGCAGCAGTCAGCTGTTCCAGCTAAGCTACAGCAATCACCTGTTCTTGCTAAGCTGCAGCAGTCGCCTGTTCCAGAGCTGCTGTAATCACCAACCCCTGAGCTGCTGCAGCCACCAGTTCCTGCGCAGCAGCCACGTCCAGTTCCTGAGCTGCAGCAGACTCCTGTTCCTTCTGAGCTGCAGCAGCCTCCTGTTCTTCCTGAGTTCTTCCGGATTATTTTGTCATTTAATTGTCTGTGGAACAAAAGAAAACATGCAAATGATAGTTGGTTATCTGCTACTGAAACTTAAAAGCTACCAGCAGGAACAAAACCTGACAAAACATTGACATTTCAAACCAGTGCTTGACAGCAGCTGGAGTTTTTTCTTTCTTTTTTGACCTGCAACAGATTTTTTTTTCAGTTTTCCAATGAAATTAACAGAACAAAGTTTAAACCCAAATCTATGAAATTATTCACTCATCATATGCTTTCTTAGTCTTTTGTTGAGGCTGATTTCACAGGACACCCTTGTAAGTAAGTACCACTTTTTTTTTATAATGCACCCTTTATAAATGGTTTACAAGTTGCAACAAATTGCTTTATTAATGGTTCATAAATCACTTACTAATGTTTGACCAAACAAATCTTAACTCAACGTCCACTTACTAGCTTTTTTTGGGATATTTCTACCTCATCTCATGTATGGATGAGATCAGAATAATTATAGACTTTACAATGTTTAATTCTAATCAATTAATAAATTGCTAAGTTTTAAAAAGCTATTTTGATTCAAATAAACCTTCATTTAAATGATGTATTAATAAACTCAAAGTAAAAGAAGATAATTGAATTTGCCAATTGATAATTCTATTTCTGTTTCTGAATAATGAATTAATAATTTTATTTTAAAATGGAATCTCAGAATGTATTTAAACAAATTCTTTTAAACATGTATTTTTTGGTATTCCCTTTACCAATTTGTCTGCCTATCATATATCCATTTCACAATTCATTTGTTTCCTGCTTTAGCAACTGATTTTGTCTTCTGCAGTGGGTTTTGTATTATAATTCTTGTGCAAAATTTGACCTTCAGTATTAGGTGTTTACCCTCTTTATCAGATCAGACTTGTCTTCTCATTTGGCACAAGTCCCATGCATGTTTTTCTTCTGTACTGGGATTTTTATCTCTATTTCTACTGCAAATTTTCTACATTCAGGTTTAATTTCTGAGTGAAGTAAATTTCATTTTCTGGATTCAGGCGCTAGTCTTTTGGACTGGCACTTTTGTATATGTGTAATTCTCCTTCAGATTTTGTCTTGTGGTTTAGTGTGCAAGTGTGTTTGTTTTGCATCCTTACACATTTCTCCATCAGTCTCTCATCACTGTGTCTTGACTGTTTCAGGGATTGTACTGGTTGTATTTGTCTCCATTTCTTCTACAGTATCTATCCGAAAAGTAGACTTAGAAGATTTTTTTGAAGAAGCTGAAAAATATCTTTTAGCGAATACACTTCTTACAGTATCTGACTGAAGTGACTCCTAAGTGTTGTTCAATAAGAAGAGATCAATTGGAAGTGTATAACAATGTTTATTGAGGTTAACAACAGAGATTAGACCCCATCGACGTGATGCATCTTCATTAGGCAAGGATAGGCCCATGAAGATAGGAGACAGCTGTAATCCCCCAGAGTCTAGATGCCAGTGGTGGTGGACTAAAGAAACGCAGTGACATTTAAGGAACAGCATTCGCGGACTGATTGGCTTGGGGAATGTGGCAGAAAGATCATTGGCCAGATATGGTGACGTCAGAATTGGGAATGACTCCAAAGGTGATGTGTCAGAGCAACATCACATCAGTCTTTACAGCTTCATGCCACCTTGTCATGATTGAGCTACTCATCATTATTATGCTTGAATATATTGAAGCATGCGAGAAAAAACCTTACAGAAGATACTTCCCCTGTAGTTATGTTGACAGTATCTGACATGCTACTTGGATTTATTATTAAAAATCTTAAAGAAGTCAAAGAAGGATATAGTAACCATCAGAATGATATAGTAACCACCACAATCATTTTAATTTGTCATATCTATGTTTTCTTCTTTATTGTTGGTCTTCCAACCTCACCAGAATCCATTTCACTGCTCTGCCAATATACTTTAACAATAAATGCACTTTATAATTGTTGTAGATGGTGATAGGTAGATTATTAAGAAAGAATAAAACTAACATGTGTGAGCACGATTATATTCATGATGAATCGTGGTATGAAGTGAATGATGATTTTTCATAAGGTGTGGGTAGTGCGACAACCTATATCTTTTCTCTGTTGAAAGGTGGGAAGAATCTCTCTGCCTTTGTCCTGTAACACAGTCATCTGCTGTTTGTTATTGGACATTGTACATTTGATATTTTTATTTATTTTATTCATTGCTTTGTTCCAGTTCCTCTCTTCCCCTGCATTCCTCCTCCTCCCAATCTGGAATTCCAGGGTTGTTTGAACAGAGTTCTCCCTCTATTGCCACAGACTACCCCTGACCTTTTGGCCCTGGGTGAGTGAGGTATGCAGGCGTGATGGCTGAACACTGGAACTGTTCTTTGCTAAGAAACCAAGACCCGCTTGACACAGACGAAAAGACACAAAATACAAGGACATGGACAGATAGACATTATTTATCTGAAAATGTTATGGCTATGACTTCACTTTACCTCTACATAATTTGAGTATAGGTAGGATTGCCCACCAGTACATCCCTGCACACTCTCACACGCATTCTCATACACATGTACAAATATGCTGCTCTATGCAGTGCTGGAATGTAAAGTACATTTAATCAAGTACACTATTAAAAACTAGTGTTAGGTACTTGTATTTTACTTAACCACACACCTTTTTATGCTACTTTTTACTTCTTCTACATTACATTTCAGAGGGAAATATGATACTTTTTCCTCCACTACATTTATTTGGGAGCCATAGTTACTAATCAATATTAATATTTTACATACAAAAATATGATCCATTGTTATAGATTAAACTACCCAACAGTACATAAAATACTTAAAATGAGCGCCACCTCGACCAGCTACAACATTCTTCTTCCACCACTGGCTTTATGCTGTGAAGCAGATGTGGAAAATAACTGCACATAACTGCATTGTTATGGTATTGCATTGGGGTTTTTCCATTTTGTGCAACATAATACTTTTACTACATTTACCTGAGCTTTAGTTACTGTTACTTCAGAGACTTTGCGTGCAAAACACATCATAAGCACATAAATTTGTCCAAAATTCTGAAAAGGAACTAGTACTTTACTTTTGATACTGACTGCTAATGCTTAGAATTAAAGGTAAAATAAATGTATAAATTGTGATTGAGAGAGAGCAAAACAGACTGTGACAAACTTTTTCTTGTATCTAATTTAATAAACTATTTTCTTGTATTCCTAGCAGTGTTATTGATATGTTTTTAAGAATAAGAATTCAGCATTCCAATAGTCTGCAAGTATAAGAAATATCCTATAGTTCATATTTAATTCAGATTTTGTTTGTGATTTAACAGAAGTAACTGTTTTTATTAAAAGCAAGGACCTAGTCGTTTTTTTTATCCATTCACAAAAATATAAATTAAGTTTTAGTAGATATGTTGACATTTGTAGGAGGCTCAGAGTGTATGATCAGATATCACAATGATTCCTCTGATAAAATCTGCTAAAACATAACAGAGTTTAGGAAAATGGTCACTTGGTTTAAACAGTCTTTTTGTGTAATGTATTGAGATGTTAATGTAGCACATTTTCAAATAAAGGAGATCTTCAGGACACAGCTCCACATTCCCATGTCTGCTAAATAATTAACACAAATAGAGGAATGTGTTGCCATCACATCTTTTTTGTTTATGTATATATTTTACCACAACCATTTATGGAATGGCTAGTTTCATTTGAGATTTATTTGCAATCATTTGATTAATTAATTTGTTTGATTAATTTGTTTGATACAGACTGTATTGATAAGGATGGGCCTATTGGTCAACTTTTCATAAATGTACAAATGTTTCTCTTATTATTATTCTCTTAAGTATAAGTATAGCATTTCTGTCACTAAAAAAGATGATTTGAGTGTTATTAAAGCCTACTCCTGGTAGGCCTGTAATAAATTGTGTTAGGCATACAGAATGGATTATTTCAATAAAACAATTATTATTTCACTTTCACTGACCAAAAAACAAAAACAACCAGGCTCTTGGCGTTATGAAATTCGTTAAAAATAATTCAATCGGACATATTGACACTAAAATCCCCCACTGTGGAAGCTGTATAGGAATTTTTTTTTAAAATAGTTTTATTCAGGGCGTTAATCCTGTCAAGTCTATTGTTTTGGCCTGTCTCAGGCTAAATGGAGCTCTGATTGAACTAAACTGGTATGGTCAGTGCTCAGCTCCTTTCAATTGTGTCCAGTAGCATCCCAGTTTAACCCTTTTACTGGTGGCTTGTAGGCTACTGCGACTACGAAAGGAAGGTTGCTATTGGTTTGTCACTCGCAGACAGAAACGGGCAAAAACAATTGCAATCAAGCAATTAAACTACAAGATGTGTAACAAAACGTGTCAATGTTGGCTGTGAAGTTTAGGCTACTTCAGGCAATGACACACGCTATCAAATCCCGACGCTGCTTTAGCCTCTCTCTTAGCCTTTCTCTGCCGAGAAATATAGTAATGTTGCATTCAACACAGGATTAATCTTGGAAACGTTGAAATTACCACCTGCAATTAAGAAGAGCAACATGGTAGAAGTTTACTGTGACTTTAGTAAGTTGTTCAGCATTTTTACACTAAATATAGATAAACCTAACAGTGATAATAGCCTAGGCTATAGGCCTATTTTAGGTCATGTTTTAGAGCAAAAGAAGTGAGCTGAGCTCAACCACAAAAGGGATGAATTAATGTTTCCTATCACGTAGTATTTTACAATGAAAGTTTTTTATTAGGCCTATTTGTTATGAAATGTGTCCTTTTTCTGACCCAGCCTACCATTCTCTACACTGTTTCTCTCTACTGAATGCAAGTGCAAGTTGGAAACTGAGCAGAAGGGTATTGTCTCGAATCTCCTGGATTTCCTATATTTCCGATATCACATGAATGCAGCACGGGTCTCCAACATTAGGCCTTGCCCTCTGGAATGCCAGAAGGCCAAACCCCGCCCCTCTGTGGGAAAACCATTCAAAAACACATGCGGTTGGGAGGGGAACACAGAGGGAGGTAGGCATGAGTAAAAACTCAATAGGTGATCAACAACCCAATAAAAAACTTAAAATAAATAAACATGAAATAATGAATTAAGTTTTATTTTACACAACTATACCAGTACCAGTCAGAATGGCCTTATATACACACACCTCATAGGCCTAACAAAGTCCAAAAACAAAGAAAACCTAATTGAATAGTGTTGACAATCAGACATTTATGTCAACAACAAAATTCAAAGATCACTGACAAAATATCATTCACTCACTACACAGTCCATTGTACTTCTTCTGGGTCCACTTTGACCTCTTCTTGTTCAGAACCTCTTTCTCCTCAGGAGTCAGCTTGATCCTGATCCTGATAGGGAAGGCTGTTGACAAGGACGATGCAGTTCTTCACCAGGGTCTTGGGTCCAGCTCATTGTTGGAGGCATTGTAGACCACATCAATGATCCTGGTCTAACTTTTAACTTTCAAAATCTTTTGAAACTTAAAAACGCATTGTTATGCATCTATAATTAGCACAAGTGTTATATAGTTATGTTTATTGAGGGGGACAACTTGAAATATCTGCCCATGCAACCCTTATACATTTAGATTATTTGTACACCTGAATATTCCAGGGTTTAGTAAAAACCATTTAATGGACAATTTTGCAAATTATTGTATGTACAATAGAAAAGCAAATGGGACTCACTTTCCACTTCATTCTCACCTGTGCAAAGATCTTTGAATAAATCCTTCTGTCCATCTGAATCTTAGTTAATTCGTAGTTATTATGCTAAGGTTAAGGTAAAAAGTTACAGTAATATCAGTTTAAAGAGGTGGACTATAATCTCTGAATAAACTATGATCTTAATCACTAACATTGTATTTTGAGTATTAATTTGTTGTTTTCCTTCGCAAAGCTTTTTTCACAGCCATGTTTGCTTAGTTTACTTCTTTATATTGTATAAGCTAGACGATTTACATCATAAACAATTTTGTCAGGTGCTAAACTTGTTCCACCAGAAAAACACGGCTGCTCTGCTTATGTTGACATATACTGGGGAGACATCACGATTAAGCAGGATTAGATTGTTATGATGTTTGTTTTAGTATGTTTACCTTTGTCTTTCTGAATAGTCTTAAATCAAAACATTTACTGTTTTGAAATACTTTTTGCCTGTTTAAAGGAAGTTCTCAGTAAGTAGTTACTGCAGTAAAATGTCAGTAACTGTTACTGACCAGCATCTCCAACACTCCTGATGCAGGGGTGCCATGGAAAATTTCTCCACCTGCATGATGCTCCATCATTAACTACAAACCCTCTGTCCAATCTTGCTGCTGGTCAGTGGTGGATAGTAACTAAAGAACTGTACTTATTGACATATTTGTACTTTACTTGAGCATTTACATTTTTACTTCAACTCCACTACATTTCAGAGGGAAATATTGTACTTTTTACAACACTACATTTATTTGACAGCTGTGGTTACTAGTCACTTTTCAGATTAAGATTTTTTACATTAAACACATATGATAAATCACAATGCATTAAGTATTTAAAATTTTAAATGTCATCAAGTAGCTTGTGATGAATTTTCTTCCTTTTAAACTTAGCTTTCTCCATCCGACCATATTTGCTATCATTTATCGCCCCACAAAAAACCACCTGGCAATTTTTTAGCAGAACTCCCTGAATTTTTTATCCACTCTTGTTTAAAATTATGACAACTAATGTTCATGCAACTTATTTTTTAAACATTGCTACTTCTTTTAACTTTAAACAGTATGTGTGCGGACAAACACATAACCGTGGACATACATTGGACATTGTATTTACCCTGGGTGTAAAAATATCCTCTGTGGAATAACTGGATATGTGTGAATCACCAATTTTTCATACTGTCTTACCCCACTTCTTGTGCACTTGCATCTTAATGGACAAAGTGTCTGGCTGACCATTTCAATTCCATCTGCTTGTCTTCACTAAATATTATTGCACCTCTTAAGGTTAGGTCTAAGTCCTCAGCAAGACAGCAGCCTTGGATAAACAACAATATTCACAGCTGTAAAAGGGAATATAGGAAAGCAGGGTGCAAATGGAAAAAAATCCGGTCTCCAAGTACACTACAATATTATGAAGGAGTTATTGTTACACTATAATAATATTGTTAAGGACGCAAGAAAACACTATTTTTGAGAACTTATTTCTACCCATCAACATAACCCTAGATTTTTATTTAAGACTGTTGAACAGCTGGTAAATCCAGCCCCTCCTTGTGCCCCAACTGAAAGTAATGCTGATAGTGAACTGTCAAGTCTCAAGCAGGAAACACAAGGGTTTGGACCCAAATGCAGACAATAAAGGCAGGATGGTACTGTTCAGTGATTTAATGAAAAAAGGCTTACAAGGAATACCAGGCAGGCAGTGGTCAGAACCAGGGAAGCTGTCCAAACAGGGAGGAGACAAAATCCAAAGAGCAGACAAGGAAGAAAACAAAGTATAAATCCAACGGAAAATACAGGTAACAAATGCTGTACTGACACAGAACAGAAGAAGCACACAGACTAAATACACTCAGGTGAGGAGAGACAACAAAACACAGGTGCAACTAATCAGGGTGGGGGACACCATCAAAAATGGTGGCAAAAACAAACAAAGACAGGAAGTAAAACTTCCAGACACATGCATTTCAAAACAAAACAGGAACTATTATACATAAACCCTCAAACCAAGACATTTTTTATCTTATTTTACTGATAAAGTGGAGTCAATAAGAGCCTCTATTACCCCAAATGCCACTTACTCTGATGTTCTTCACCTGCAACAAGATAGTTTTAACCAGTTATATCCCATTACCTAGTCTGAACATTTAGAAAAAGTATCGCATATGAGAGTGTCTTCCAGCCCTCTTGATGTAATACCAACAGTTTTTACTAAAAGTAAGGAAATCTGTTGGTCACTGTTTGCTTTCTGTTTTTAACAGTTCCTTGTCTACTTGTTGTGTCCCTGATTATTTGAAAACTGCTTGTGTGAACCCACTACTAAAAAAAACATGGGCTGGATCTCTCCTTCCCTCAAATCTATTGACCAATTTCCAAGTTACCTTTTATATAAATTTTTTTAGAAAAAATAATGTCTGTGTGCACTGAAAAACAACATTTTCGAAAATGTTCAATCTGGTTTCCGGAAGTATCACAGCACTGAGACTGCCCTACTCAAGGTCACCAACAACCTTTTAATGGCTGTTGATGATGGCATGTGCTTAGTCCTTGTACTGCAGCCTTTGGCACAATTGACCACAGCATCCTGTTAGACATACTGAGGCACTGGGTGGGGATATCTGGTACAGCCTTAGAATGTTTTTCATCATACCTGTCGAATCGGAGGTTCTGTGTCTCTGTGAACAAATGTCTCTTCATTTTCCTCTGTTAAGTTTGGTGTGCCTCAGGGGTCAGTTTTTGGACCAATTTTATTTTCTTTAGCTTCCCCTTGGGGACATTATTCATAGACATGGTGTCTCTTTTCATTTTTATGCTGATGATACACAGATGTACCTGCCCGTTAGATCCACACATCCTGGAATGCTTAGTTAATTTAACGACTGCCTCTGTGATGTCAAAAACTGGATGTCAAAAAATTTCCTTCAGCTGAACTGAAGCAAAAACAGAGGAACTCAAACAAAACAGAGATCCTTGTCATTGGGTCCCAGCACATGGCAAAACAAATTCTGCCAGCTGCTGGTTCCCTATCGGATCGCATTAAGCCTGTTGCAAGGAATCTTGGTGTGGTTTGATAATAATTTAACATTTGAGCACCACATCACAAAGCTTGTGCAATCGTGTTTTTATAATCTTAGAAATATATCAAAAATACAATCAATCTTAACTTTTAAAGACACTGAGACCATTTTACACTCCATCTCAACGCCTGGATTTCTTCAACAGCCGTTTTATTTGGCTGAACCAAAAGTCTATTCATCGACTCCAGACTGTACAGAACTCAGCTGCCAGGCTTTTAACCAGAACCAAGAAACGTGATCACATAACTTTCAATTTAATTATATAGTGCCAATAACTCCTGGTTTAGCCTCTTTACACTGGCTCCCAGTATGTTTAAGAATAGATTTTAAGATTTTATCTCTGACCTCTTAGTACCATACACGCCGGCACGTACTTTGAGATCCTCGGGCAGAGGTCTTTTGTCTGTTCCAGAGACCTGGCTGAAAACTAAAGGGACAGAATGTTCGCAGTCAGGGCCCCTGAGGCTTCGGAACAGCCTGCCCAAGGAAATCAGTGAATCCTTTTTAAAGTCCCTTCATAAAACATGCTTTTATCGGAGAGCCATGTCTGATTTTACTTGTCTTTTACTTACCTAAAAATGTTGTTTTGTTTTTTATCTGCTTTCTTTTAAAACCAGATGGTTTTATGACTTGTGTGTTTTATTTTGCTACCTTTGTGTAGCACTTTGTAACATGGATTTTGAAAAATGCTCTATAAATAAAGATTATTATTATTTTTATTTTGCAAAAATCAAAGATTAGAGAAAAGTCCAAAGAATCAATACAAATTTGTATAACATTGATTTTTCTTCTTTCCTATCCAATTAATCATCTCACGAACCCTCAGATTAAAGAGTCACAGAGGATGAGATCAGTTTGACTCAGCCAGCAAGGGGTGGGGTGTGAGAGGAAGAAATTAAAGCACAGGACTGGTTCAGAGTTTGGTCAAAGAGAGGCTGAACTGGCCTCAGGTCAGTGCTGACTGCCTGACATGGACGTTCACATTAAACTGTGCACATCCTAGAGCTGTTTACCCAGTTGGGGTTATAAAATGAGGCTGAGAATTATGTGCAAAATCTGGAGTTTATGGTTAGAAACGTTTAAAAAGGAGGCAGTTTGGATGAAAACTTTGAGGAGCATATTTCACTACATAATGCACAGACCATTTCCATTTAAAATGATAATCAGATCATGTTTTTTGTTTTAATTTTATGCAAGTCCATACTGATTTAGTGTAGTTTACCACATCTAAAGTCATGTCCATTTTGTTGGCTCTTCATAAACAACAAATGGCACCATTTACAGAGAACGGTCAGTTAGAAAATAAGAGAGAGCTGCACAAAAAAAATCCAGCTAAGAGCATCTTGTTACAGATGGAGAGACAGGAGACACCGATATGGAAACAGATGGTGGTTTATTGGATTACAGCACAGCAAACACAGTATGCAGGTAAGAGGTTATGGATTCTTAATCAGATGAATAATGTCCACCAATCCTGTCCTACTGGTCAGTAGATAGTGGATGGGTACATGTTCAGTGACCAAGTGAACACACGGGGAAGGTTGGTAACTCCCACACAGGCGATGATGCACAGAGACGGGGCATACACACTGGAGTAGAATGGAGAAGAAACACGCTGGAGTAGAGTAGAGAAGTCGTGGTGATTCCCATGTAAGTGAGTCCTTTTGCCATTAACGAGACCGGACAACTGACTGAGGTGAGTGGTGTGCTTTATCCCAGTTGTGATGAGGTGCTGATGGGGAGCAGGTATGTGTGATTAGTATTCTGGTGAGGGAGTGCGCTGAGACTGGCCTGACGTGTCTGTGACACATCTTATGATACTTGCTGGTCATTAGTGGACCTCATCTGGTCAAACCTGTTAAACTAGCAAAATCCACCAAAATAATGAAGACAAGTTCTAAACTATAGTGATCTTTACAAGTCTTATACCTAACTGACAAAATAGGTTTTTAGTCAATGGCTTCCAAAATGACCCATAACTATTACAAAAAATTATTCATATGAGTATTTTACGATGCAAACGAAGTGGGCTTTGTAGTTAATTGGCAGACTTTTTGGGAGACCTGGTCTGATTAGGAGAGATGGCATTCATCCCACGTTGGATGGAGCAGCTCTCATATCCAGAAATCTGGCCGAGTTTATTAGTGGACCTAAACCATGAAAACTCAGAGTTGAGACCAGGAGGCAGAGTTGCAGTTGTCAGGGATACTCCAGGCTCCACTACCCACTAATCACCCACGACTGCTCCCAATTACACTCCTGCTCCCCATTAGTTCCCAATCACAGACCAGTATATAAGCCCTGCACTCACCTCAGTATGTGTCCTCGTTCAAATTTAGGACTGGAGGCTGGCGGTCTTCGCCGCCGGCCTCCGGTGACCTCCCACCCAGGACCAGGTTCATGGTCATCAGCCCGAGACTCCCTGCTCCACACCAGTCCAAGCTCCTGGTCGTCCATCCGAAACCTCCCAACTCCACACCTGCCCAGGCTCCGGCCGGTCGCCCGTATCAACCCGCTCCCCGTGGTGGAGGATGACCACCACGTCGGCAGGGTTTTTCGGCCCTTGGGAGCTGGCTGTGGAGGGGGGGTACTGTCAGGGATACTCCAGGCTCCACTACCCACTAATCACCCACACCTGCTCCCAATTACACTCCTGCTCCCCATCAGTTCCCATTTACAACCAGTACATAAGCCCTGCACTCACCTCAGTGTGTGTCCGACCTCATTCAAATTTAGGACTCTCCATGCCACTTGGCATAACACTTCATTTCTCCTGTCTCCAGCATTTCTCCTGTCTCCAGCGATCTCCCTGCCTGCCTCCAGTGATCTCCATGCCTGCCTCCAGTGATCTCCCTGCGTGCCTCCAGTGATCTCCCTCCTACAGACTTCCCTCTCCCCATACCCTAGTTCAGTAAAGAACGTTCTGGTCACTCTCGGTGTACCCTGCCTGTCAGTCTGTAACAGCAGTCCTACACGCTTCTCTGCACTTCCAGAGCAGTTACCCACCCAAAACTCAGTGACGCTGTCTGCCCCCTGTCTACTTAAATTAATAAAACCAAAAGTTAACAGAAGAGGAGTTATACATAAAAAACCTAAACAAAAACACTGATATAGCGCAACAAAATAGGAGAATTAAATGTGGACTCTTAAAAATCAGATCTCTGTCATCTAAAGCTGTACCACTGAATGATTTAATATCAGAGTATCATATTGACTGTCACAGACACGCCAGGCTCCACCACCTCACAACCACAGCGTACTCCCTCACCAGAATTCTAATCAGACACCTGTTGTCAATCACACACCTGATCCTCATCTGCATCACTTCAGCTCCAGTACAAGAACACCCCACTCACCTCAGTCACTGTCCGGTCTTGTTTCAACAAGGACACTACTCTCTGCCCTGCAAGACAATGTTTCGAACTCCAGCTTTGAAAGTGTGTTTCTCCTCTCCTGAGTTCCTGTCTCTAGCTCCGTGTTCTCCTGTCTCCAGTGTGTGTGTTTCCAGCTCCCTACCCCGCTAAGCAAAGGACGGTATCATCCCATTCTATTCACTGCTTGTTTTACCTCGTGTGCAATAAAACCATCGGTGTCTCCGGCTATTCTGTCCGTAACATTGACTTATTTTGTCTTACTGAAACCTGGCTGGGTCATGAAGAATATATTAGCCTAAATGAATCCACTCCACCCAGTCATATTAATACTCATATTCCTCGAGGCACCGGCCGAGGAGGTGGAGTTGCAGCCATCTTTGACTCAAGCCTATTAATCAACCCTAAACTAAATTATAACTCATTCAAAAGCCTTGTTCTTAGTCTTTCACACCCGACATGGAAAACACGACAGCCAATTCTATTTGTCATAGTGTACTGCAATCCTGGTCCTTATTCTAAATTTTCTCAGAGTTTTTATCAAGTTTAGTCCTTAAAACAGATCAAGTAATTATTCGTAATTATTCTGTTCGTAATTTCAATATTCATGTGGATGTTGAAAATTATAGCCTTAGTACTGCATTTATCTCATTATTAGATTCGATTGGCTTGTGTACATGAAGCCACTCACTGTTTTAACCACACCCTCAATCTTGTTCTGGTATATGGCATTGAAATTGAAGATTTAATAGTCTTTCCACAGAATCCTTTTTTATCGGACTATTATTTAATAACTTTTGAACTGCTATTACTGGACTACACGCCATCCATCCATCCATTTTCTACCGCTTGGTCCCCGTTAGGGGGTCGCGGGTGACTGGAGCCTATCCCAGTGACTTCGGGCCTTAGGCAGGGCACACCCTGGACAGTGGCCAACTCGTCGCAGGGCGAACACAGACACAGACAAGGACAGACAACCATTCACTCACACATTCATTCAATACGGGCAATTTAGAGTTATCAATTAACCTACACATGCATGTCTTTGGACGGTGGGAGGAAGCCGGAGAACCCGGAGAGAACCCACGGTAACACGGGGAGGACATGCAGACTCCACCCAGAGAGATTGTGTGATGTTGGTCCGGTCCGGGAATCGAACCCACGAACCCACGATCTCCTTATTGGGAGGCAGGAGCTGTAGCCGCTCTGCCACCGTGCACCCCGGACTACACGCCATTAGGTAAAAACTCTTACTCTAGAGGTTTATCTGATATTGCTGTGGCTAGATTCAAGGAAGCGAACCCATCTGTATTTAATTCAATGTTATGTCTCAACATAACAGAGGACTCCTATTCAAATCGCAGCCCCTCCCTACTTGACCATCTAGTTGATAGTGCTGCAGGCTCACTGCGAACGACACTCGATTCTATCGCTCCTCTAAAAAAGAAGATAATAAAACAAAGAAGGTTAGCTCCATGGTATAACCCCCAAACCTGCAAATTAAAGCTAACATCACGAAAACTTGAAAGGAAACGGCGTTCCAACAACCGGGAAGAATGTTATTTAGTCTGGCAAGATAGTCTTAAAACATATAGGAAAGCCTTCTGGAATGCCAGAGCAGCCTACTACTCATCATTAATAGAAGAAAATAAAAACGCCTTCTTTTCAGCACTGTAGCCAGGCTGACAGAGAATCACAGCTCTATTGAACCATGTATTCCTATATCCCTCAGTAGTAACGACATCATGAGCTTCTTTAATAATAAAATTTTAATTATTAGAGAAAAAATTCATCAAGTTCTGCCCTCAACCAGTACCAACTTCTTCTTCTTCTTCTTCTTCAACATCTTCAAACACAGGAACCTTAGAAACAACTGTAAAACCTGATATATAC
This sequence comes from Siniperca chuatsi, assembly GCF_020085105.1. Classification (NCBI taxonomy): domain Eukaryota; kingdom Metazoa; phylum Chordata; class Actinopteri; order Centrarchiformes; family Sinipercidae; genus Siniperca; species Siniperca chuatsi. The sequence goes on along the minus strand of NC_058046.1, from coordinate 30,499,602 downwards.
TTTGACTGCTTTGCTCCTATCAACCTTCTTCAACTAACTTCGACGATTAATTCATCTAAGCCATCAACCTGTCTCTTAGATCCCATTCCAACTAGGCTGCTTCAAGATGTTTTACCCTTTGTTAGCACTTCTTTACTGGATATGATCAATCTGTCTTTATTAACAGGCTATGTACCACATTCCTTTAAAGTAGCTGTAATTAAACCTCTTCTTAAAAAGCCCACTCTTGATCCATGGGTTTCAGCCAACTATAGACCTATATCTAACCTTCCCTTTCTCTCTAAGATCCTTGAGAAATCAGTTCAGTCAGTTGTGTGACTTTCTAAATAACAATAGTTTTTTTGAGGATTTTCAGTCAGGATTTAGAGTGCATCATAGCACAGAGACAGCACTGGTGAAAATTACAAATGGCCTTTTAATTGCATCAGACACTGGACTTGTCTCTGTACTTGTCTTGTTAGATCTTAGTGCTGCGTTCGACACCATTGATCATCATATCCTATTACAGAGACTGGAACATGTAATTGGCATTAAACGAGCCCCACTAAGCTGGTTTAAATCCTATCTTTCAGATCGATCTCAGTTTGTACATGTTAACGGTGAGTCCTCCGTGCACGCAAGTTAGTCACAGAGTTCCACAAGGTTCTGTACCAATTCCATTCACCCTATATATGCTTCCTCTAGGCAATATTATTAAGAAACACTCCATAAACTTTCATTGTTATGCGGATGATACCCAATTATATCTATCGATCAAGCCAGATGAAACTAACCAGTTAACTAAACGTCAAGCATGCCTTAAGGACATAAAGACCTGGATGACCTGCAATTTTCTAATGTCAAACTCAGACAAAACTGAAGTTATTGTACTTGGCCCCAAACACCTCCGAGACACATTATCTTAAAATAATCTAGTGCATGCATTTGTTACTTCTAGGCTGGATTATTGCAATACCTTATTATCAGGCTGCCCGAATAAGTCCCTTAAGACTCTCCAATTGATCCACAATGCTGCAGCACGTATACTGACAAGAACTAGGAAAAGAGATTATATTTCTCCAATATTAGCTTCTCTGCACTGTCTCCCTGTAAAATCCAGAATAGAATTTAAAATCCTTCTCCTCACCTACAAAGTTCTTAATGGTCAGGCACCATTGTATCTTAAAGATCTCATAATACCTTATTACCCAACTACAACACTGTGCTCCCAGGATGCAGGGTTACTTGTGGTTCCTAGAGTCTCTAAAATTAGAATGGGAGCCAGAGCCTTCAGTTATCAAGCTCCTCTCCTGTGGAATCAGGTCCCAATTTGGGTTTGGGAAGCAGACACCATCTCCACATTTAAGAGTATGCTTAAGACTTTCCTCTTTGATAAAGCTTATAGTTAGGGCTGGCTCAGGTGAGCCCTGAACCATCCCTTAGTTATGCTGCTATAGGCCTAGACTGCCGGGAGACTTCCCATGATGCACCTCTTTCCTCTCTCCTTCTCTCCCTCTCCATCTGTATGCACTTTTATCCCATTACTGCATGTTACTAACTCAACAACTTCTCTCTCCCGTAGTTCTGTGCCTTCTCATTTCTCTCCTCTCTCCTTCTGCCACTTTCAGCAGATATTTCTGGCTCCAGAGCTGCAGAGACTGGATCTGTGGTTGTGGGCCACCTGCTGCCCCTGTGTTCCTGCTCGACAACTGCTACTGCAGTTGTTATTGGCTCTGTTACTAATACTGGCATCATTTTTCCTATAGCTGTCATTCCTATTATCATTAATTTATTAATATTAACACTACAATTACAAGACAGTGTAGTCCCTCATTCGTCCAGGAGTGTTCCATCGTAGAAAAGGTTTCAGTCGTAGTCATCTGGACACCGTTTTCAAATTCAAGACGTTTCGGCTCCCATCCGGAAGTCATTCTCAATTGTGAAAATGTTCTTCTTTGTTTCCAGTGAAACTAGGCAGGGTAACAGCACTCAGGAAGATTTCTCCCTGAGGGCAGGGCTTAAGCAACACAGAGTAGCTTAAGTTTCTGAGTCCATTTTCACAATTGAGAATGACTTCTGGATGGGAGCCAAAACATCTTGAAGTGTCCAGATGACTACGACTGAAACCTTTTCTATGATGAGACTACAATTACATTTCTACTATTTTAAAAATTCTAGGTGGTATTTGCATTGTGCCTCCCTCTCTCCCACCCCCCTTTCCCAAAACCTCTCTCTCTCTCTAAACCTCTCAAAACCTAAAACAGTAGCGGCGGATGACTGCCCACCATTGGTTAGTCTGGGTTTGTCTGGTTTCTGCCTCTTAAAGAAGTTTTTTTTGCCACTGTTGCCAAATGCTTGCTCATGGTTGGATTTGTTGGGTCTCTGTAAATAATATTATAAAGAGTACGGTCTAGACCTGCTTTATAGGAAAAGTGCAATGAGATAACTTCTGTTATGAATTGGCGTTATATAAATAAAACTGAATTGAATTAAATTATATTTTCTGATCTGCCACCTCTTCAGGTTTGTTTATGGTGGTCATGGCTAAAAGACTTGGTTTAGGTTATGAAAAATGGCATGGTTAAAAAACCCCAATGCTGAATAGGAGAAGGGCAAGGCTGGGTTATCATCCAAGCAAAGTGGGGCACCTCTGGTGACCCATACCCCCAGAGGCCCCAAAAAATATAGGTTTATTGCCAATTGTGTGAAGGTAATTTGATTAATCGCAAATTTTGTGCCAGGTGTCAGTTACACTCACCCATCTTTCCTTTTATCTTTTAATTAACCCTTCTCTGATAGAAATCATGCTACTTCAAAACAAAACAGACAGTTCTTAGTCTTAGAACAGGGGAAAAAGGGGGTTGGATGTTGGGTCCACATCCTTCTGCAATGTGCTCACCATGCCCTTCTCTTTTGCTTCCTGCCTTGCACAAAACATCCATTGCATCACCCCATCCCTCTCTGGCTCTGGCACCATGCTGCCCAGAGTAACTCGAGTTGCCAAGCACTCACTCCCCCATCCTGACATCTGGCTTCTCTATGGCTGCAGACCCCTGGAGGTCATAGATCAGATGGCGTGGGAGTGGCAGGGGGTTGGGGGGGAGGTAATGGCTTTACTTTCCTTGTCGGTGCCAGTGAGAGATTACAGATGCTAATATTCTTTGAATGAAGGTGATACTGTTGATAATGATAACTACATTTACTCTATATGATGCTCTATTCTTCTTTTTTTCTGACTGTACCAACTTTTAATACATGTTTACAAGGGCTATATACATTTAATAATATAGCTCCTAATCAGGGGGGTCTTGCAACCAAAAAAATTCAGGGGCACCATTAGAGCAGGGGGCATGGGGGTCTTTCCCCAGAAAAAAGAAAAGAAAATGATGACGCTTCACTCTACTGCATTTCTTCGGCCATCTGGCTCGAATAAATACAGCTGAATATCCGAGTCAGCCAAAGCACTTTAAAATGCATCCTCGTCCATAATATCCTCTGCATACATATTTTGGAATGCCATTTTTGCTGGTTTGTAATACAAGCGAAGACAACAAGGAAGTTCTTTGTTTGAACGGCATCTAGAGCATGCCCCCTGGCTACCCAGAGGCGGAAGCTAGAAATCCAAGCTGAAATCGCATATAGTTTTATTTCTTATGTGCTTGGCCTTCTAACGGGCTTCGCTATTGGTGTACCATCCAAGGCACCGTCTCAGCACCCTGAAAAACGATCTTTCCACTCACTGCCCAACTGGGGGGTAGTAGGCACCCAGTGCTCTCCACCTACATAACCCCTGTGCTCATGAAGCTCGTCTCCCTTTTTCATTCACCCACCTTGTGTATGTCTTCCGCAAATTTTTGTCACCCCGTTTCTTCAGCGCCACAGCCGACGCCAAGCTGTGCCTAATCTGTGCCGCATGCATGCCTCTCTCAGACGCACACGAGTCATACTTCCTCTGCCTGGGTCGTTGTCACCTGGAGGAGGTCGACTCCTGTCTCTTGCTCCCCAGGGAGAAGTGCAAGCGGTGGCTGCACTTCATCGGGCCCTCCCACCCTGCCACTGGCCCAGCACCAATGGCAGAGGTGGAGAAGGTCCCACCGAAGTCCTGGGTGGACTACAACGAGGAGGATGAACGCAGGGTCAATCACTCTGAGGACCCAGCGAGTCTCTTCAGGGAGGAGGAGTTGCAGGCAGCCCACCGCTACCCGCAGGATGATATGCCCGGCCTGTTTGCCTCAGCTGCTGGGAGGATGGGCATCCCCTTGCCACCCCAACCTTCCACCTTCTCACGCGCTCACACGTTGTGTGCCCCAAAATGTCGCCAATTTTTGCTTTTGCCCAATATGAGTGGATTGTGCTGCTAGCAGCCAAACCTCCAGCAACGGCTTGCACTGCCTTCTTGCACTGCCTACACCACTATCATTGACTGACTGGGAATGGGACAGGGGTGTGCTGGTGCTGTAGAAGTCACTCAGGGTCTGTCTCCTCCCACCATGCTCCCCCTGGTTGGGAGCGAAGCCGTCACTATTGTCTGAGAGAGACAAGCTAACACCTAGCCTGCATGATAGGTGTTATGGTGGTGCTGCTCAGGGTCTAGCTAGTAATATGGCTTTCCTGGTGGGCTCCCTCAACAAGCTCACCCAGGAGAGGGCCGAACTGTCAGAAGCGGAGATTGCAGAAGTCCAGACCTTGGCCGCTGCTTTCCTATGGATGGCCCAGGCACTCGCTGTGACCATGTGTGCCTCTCCTCTCTCAAGGACCGAGAGCAGAGCTCCCCTACTCAACACCTGCCTCTCCACCAAGTGGCTGGGATGGCCTCTAAGCTGGCCCACCCGTGATCGAACTTAGGTTTTCACATCTTCTGTTGTTTACAGGGAAACTGGGGCATTCTTTGCCCGTCTTACTGGAAAAACATTCCCCATGGCTGGGGACAGGGAGTAGCCACCGCCATCTTAGCCCTTCCACACCAGTGCACACAGGTGACGACAGTGGTAGTGAGGTCTGAGGACCAGGTATCACGGTTAATCTTGCGGTGCCGACAGTAAATTAATGATTTCTCCATCAGGAATGCCCCACTAGTGAGTGTTTCTTCATTTGTGTATCTGCCCAGTGGGTCCGAGTGAGTGATATTTTCCTCATCTAGCCATTGCAGGAGCTTTTACCTGCCATCCTCCACGCTCACCTCGCTAGAGGACGATGCTAGAGATGCAGCTGTGTCTTTAACAGCGTATTCTCAGCCCCGCAGGTCCCCCCCGCGGTTGATGGGTGGGCCCGTTCTTCCTCTCCCAGTTAAACTTGTCACCCTCCCACTAACGAACTGTTACCTGATGTGGGTGCAGTTCTGCGGAACCAACCTGTGCACTTACTATAGTGATTAAAACCAATTTTGTTGTGATGTATAACACTACTGAAGAAATTACATGTAGTGGAACATATAAGGTGTGAAGATATTAAAGTTAAAAAATACAGTCGATACAGCTTGAGATAGAAGAGATCAGGTTTTTCCCTGTCTCCGTTCGAATGAGATCATGGAAAGCCCAGTTTCCAGAGTCCAGTTACAGTGTCAGAGAACTAGTCTGAACCGGCTGAGACAGGAGAAATCAGGTTCTCTCCTGGCACCTCCGTGAAGATGAGATCATGGATCAAGATCAAGATTTTCGGAAGCATGACACCATTGTTTCTTGGAAAAGTTCGATTATTCTTAGAAAAATAGGTGGAGAATCCACCAGAGAAGGAGGGATGTGTTGGGAAAGGAAGCCAGACTCATTCTTCGGCCCAGGTCTGGGCTTCTGTGATCCGACAGTAATTGGTGAAGCCAGCGCAGGAGAGATAAGGACCTGAGGAATCTCCACTGGGTAGACCGCTTGCATATCAGATGTGCGGCCGCAATAAATTAAGAGGTGAGCAGAGCCTTTTTTCTTTGTGCATATTCTGTGTGTCTAAATGCAGTGGACTGAGGTGCGAACTATGGTTAAATGTACACAAAATGGGAGGCACATCCAACATGGAGGAAGAGGGAGAGTACACCCCATCAACAGGCAGACTTCGCTTAACCAGCATTGCAAAGTCACAAGTGACTTCGGGTGAAGACACACCCACTGGAAATTACAGGAAAAAGTACCAGCAAATAGCAGGAAGAAACTATTCACCAGGCAGCGAAGACAGAATGAACTACAAGTCAAAGGAGAAAAGTGGGCAAAACTAAAACTAAACTAAAACTTTTTCTGCCTGAATCCAGGGTTTCAAGTTTTAAACCTTGCACCCAGGTGTCAGGTCTTAACAGACCTGAGTGGCTTTGGTGCTACTTTACTGTTTTTTTCCCCACACTTTGTTTTCCACAGAAGGCTCTTAGTCAAGGCTTTACCTTTTCCATGTAGGCCACTGTCTTTGTTCTCCACATGTGGTGAGGTCCAACAAGTACCTTAGAATATCATTAAGGGCATGTGATAAGGGAAAGGCAGAAAAAGTTTTAGTAAACACAAGAGCACCCACACAGATGCCATTAACGTCAGAAAATGAAACTCTGCTAAATCAAGTACCACAACAGGTGTGGTCAAGACATAAGACAGATGTAGGACAAGGTAAATCAGCACAACCCGTAAGCTAAAACCAGGAACTAGGATACCATACCAAAAGCAATAGTAAACTAATCAGCACGCTCTGGAAGGAATCAGACCCACAATAGAGAGCCTGAAAAAGGCAGGGGTCCTGATAAAAACAAAGAGTCCTTGCAACACCCCTATCTTTACAATTAAGAAGCCGCACCCTACTGATTAGCGATTGGCGCGTGATCTGAGGGCTGTTAATGCCATTGTTGATGCTGAGACTCCCATCGTCCCAGACCCACACACTTTGCTCCCCAATATTCCACCCGACATACGATGGTACACAGTGACTGACTTATGTTGAGCTTTCTTTAGTGTACCAGTACATCCAGACTCACAACACCTATTTGCTTTTACATATCAAGGATGTCAGTACACTTGCCGATGATTACCACAGGACTTCGTTGACAGCCCAACAATTTTTAACAGGGTGTTGGCACAAGATCTACAACACCTAGACATCCCAAGTACGGTAATTCAATACATGGACAACCTATTGATTTGCAATGTGAAAAAGATTCTTACAGTACTAAAAGTGCTAGCAGAAGGAAACCACAAAGTCAGTAGGGACAAGTTACAGTTCTGTCAAGCAGAAGTAGAGTATCTGGGGAGAAAACTGTGTGGAGACAAAAAGTTAATAGCATCCACACAAGTAGAGGCTATGGATAAGGCTCCAAAGCCGCAAACAGTGCTTATGTTTCTGGGGTAGTGGGATTCAGACGTCCATGGGTTTCTGACTATGTCCTTAAGGCAGCACCTTTGGGAGCCCTGATACAGCTCAATTGCAGTGGACAGAGGAGGTGGAAGGAACTTTTGAGGCACTGAAAGGCGACTTGCAAACTGCTCCAGCACTTGGTAACCCAGACTACACACCAGCAGGTAAACAGCCATTGGCTTACTACAGTACTAAGTCAGACAATACTGAATAATGTCTGCCACCTTGTTATCACAGATTGGCAACAGCAGTTTTTGCTTTTCAAAAAGCCTCCTCATTAACTATGGGACACCCAGTAATCTTGTCAATTGCATGCCTTGCTCACAAGCCCTCAATTTGTTCTAACCCAAGCTAAAAAGACAGGTTATGAGGTTATCCTTTCAGCATCTGAACTTAATATCCAACGTTGTAGCGCAGTGAATCCAGCAATCCGGACGGTGCTGCCTGTAGATGGAACTCTACATGACTGTGTTAAAAAAAAAAACTTTATGCGAGCATGTGAGGTTATGCTTAATCAGCCAATGACAGCAGATCTCACGCTGTTTATAGATGTAATAAATGAAATAAAGATAACACCTATACATAAATTTAGACAACCAAAGTTGCTCAACCATGTTCTACACAGCTTGCAGAAATTAAAGCTTTGACAGCTGCATGAAAATTGGCACAGGGAAAGCGTCTTAAGGTTTATACAGACTCTGGAAGCAGAGAGGCTTCCTAAGGGCTGACGGCACGCCAGTTACACACGGAGAAGCAGTCTCCATGCTGTTAGATGCAATACACCACTTTAATAGCTAAAGGGAATAATTTAGCAGATGAGGCTGCAAAATGAACAGCAGTAAGCAATAATATGGGCCCTCTGTTGCTAGCAGAGGACTGTGAACCTCTAACAACATTGTCTTCTCTCATACAAGCACAGGAAAGGTGGGTTATTTCACTGACGCAGTTTGCTAATAGGAATGCGCATGATTCGTGCAAGGAGAGTGGGTATATTTCAGTGTTCAAGAGAAAGTGGGACCAACCCAGGCGTGAAGGTCCCTTTTAAAGTCACCCCAACAACCCCTACAGCCCTAAAGCACAACGGTAAGAAAGTTTGGTTCCATCTTAACCACTGCTGCAGAGCAGATGACCCAAAAAGAACAGTTGAAGCATACAGAAGAAGGGTATCCCTTGGGCAGGCAGGGGATGGCAACGCCTACCCGCAGGAACCCAGATGGCCTCAGTGCCCACAGGGAGAGGAGAGATCTCAGAGACTGGCTGCCAAATGAACCAGTAGCAGTACAACAAGTAGTAGATCATTAGCGGCAAGGCAGGAGAGTGGATCAGACTCAGATGATGAACCTACAAGCCCAGCAGGAGGTCAAGGGAAGCATGAAGCTGGCCCAGGGGAGGTGCCATCAGGGTCATGAGGGTAGAAAAACTAGGAAAAGGAGATTATAGAAAATAGGAATAATACCTGTCTTATCAATTTGATGAATTTTAATATAACATTTTCCACAGACAAAACCAGTCCCAGAACAGCAGTTGACTGTGCCTTAGCAGTAGGAGTTGTAGCAGCAAAACAAGGTAAACTGCCACTGCATAAGTTAATTAGACTTACATATGTCAGATAAGTCACACATAACCAAACATTGACCATAGGCCCTAAATTGGACACTGTTCCCGTAGATGCAACTATGAGGGGGTGGTGAGTGTAACAGTAAACTGCTCAAAAGATTAATGTATAAACATTAATTCCAGCAAATCTATGACCATAAAAGTAGCCACCAAATTGGTGAGACCGTACCATAAACTGCGTACATATAGAAGTCCGCTATAAGGGCTTCATGAAACAATTAACAAACTAAAAATATCAAGTTGGGAAAGCAACATGTTCTATCAATGGATGTGCTATTCAGCTCAGCAAGTAAGCACACAACCTTGTGTAACATGTTACAACTCTTACTCCTATAACTGTTATAACAATTCTTCAAATGATACCCATTTCAGGCTTTAATGCAGACACATGCGACGACAGATTAGAAACACATTACGCGGTGTAAATAGGCTGACATCACAAAGTGAAAACAAAGCTAAAAACAGAGTGAGAAGAAACTTAGGTAAGAGTTGGACAGCAGATGAAAGAGTATATACTGCTTGGTACCAGGAACCACACAGTGTGCCAACAGACTATGAGGCTATAGGGGAAGATTGGATTATTTCTGGACAGACAGTGGGACTGATACCAATTTGGGGGGCAATGGCTAATACACAGTATACAACACGCAACAGCAGGTGGATAAATCATCTATGATCATCAGCAAAGATTTATAAATTTGGACAATATCAGTAGTGGGAGCCATATGAGCAGTTGCACTCAACCTCTTTGGTGGCTCCACGAAATAGGTTTGTTATAGACACATTAGTGGTGGAGTGTGCAGCTACATAGGAGATGAGTGTTGTACTGTAATTACAATGCACACGGGGGAAGAAGGGAACCTCACAAAAGCCATAGAGAAATTGAAGAAATTGAGGGATGAACATGTGGTGAATTCTAATTGGAACACCAAAATACTGGCAATGTGGGATTGGCTTAATAACTTGGTCATTGGGACATTGTTGTTGATTGTCATGGTCGTCATGTGGTGTGTCTTCCCATTGATCTAAGTCATGATTAAGAGAATGATGATGTTCAGGGAAGAGCAGACTGAGCTTGACCAGTCATGTGGACATGAATATGAGATTATGAGCTCTCAAAGTTGGCTAATTGATGTATAAAACTACTAAAATGGCAGAACTAACACAGCAGACAAACGTAAGAAAAAAGAGGTAAAAAGAAAACAACAAAGCAATGCAACCAAGAGCTCCAATCCATTCTGGATCTTTTATTATATGGTCCTATTCCGTTGTATAAATCTAAAGCCATTTTGCGGTTTTATGGTCATTCATTACAATCAGAGGGATATCCATTATTACCACCACCCACCAGCATTCGTATGCAAGTTCAGTGCAGGAAGTGGCAAACAAAAAATTTACACCGTGCCAGGAGTAACTTTAGAATCTAGCATTGTGTCACTTAGCTATACCTACGATTTTAGTGCAGCCAGAATATGCATACTGCATGCCACTGTATACCAAAACTAAGATAGAAGCCATTACACTAAGAATAAGACAGAACTTACTGTTCAGTACACATACCACACTAGGGAAGCATGGGAGGGACTAACACCACAGGAGATTTGACTCAGGATGTTTAGTCTACCAGAAGAAAAAGTCAGAGGTGCGCCAAGCCAGAATCAATTAGATGAAGCGACGCAACAAAAAGCAATGGAAGATTAGGGGATGGAGACACTACCGTCAGCTCCAAGTTAAGGTAGACCAACTGAAGCTAGACAATGCACTGCTTGACCAACGCCTGCTTGACGCATATCGACAACTGTGCAGAACCATTCTGCTGCCACAGTGAGTAGTGAATGGGACAATACAATGAACATTCACAATCTGAGGTGCATAAGACGTCTCACACTGGATATACTGAATATGCTGGACAACACTGTACACACTGGACATTATGGTTGTTCTAAGAAGCACCATGGACACACTGTTAAGACCAACACTAGACATTAAATACAAAGCAATCAGACACACTAGAGTACACCGGATGTTGTTGTGAATTCACCTTATATTTAAAAAGCATTTATGGTGTGTTGTGATGTGGGACTAGCCCGATTAGTAGTGACATGGACCAGACCCTAGCTTGATCAGCTAAGATTAGCAAAAAAACAGCCCACTGCATACTTAATTAAACTCACAATGTGTGCCTTGTTATCATAAGTGTTTGGTTTGGTTTTATGCTTAAGGCTTTAAATACATGATCCATGTTAACAAAGAGAATATAGATGCACATGTTTGATCTTGATTATGCAGCACATTTTCCTGGCGGTGTTGTGGTCATGGGACGGCCTGTTGCAGACTCAGGGTGTCCCTTGGCAATGACCTGAAAGGATAATGGAGGGTGGGACTGGCAAGTCCCAAAGGAGGGAATGTCATGGATGATTTCATTTCAAACTATGTGTTATGATTTATCATAAAACCAGCCTGTGCACTTAGTATAGCGATTAACACCAATTTTGTTGTGATGTATAACACTACTGAAGAAATGGCATGTAGTGGAAGATATAAGGTGTGAAGATATTAAAGTTAAAAAATACAGTCGAAACACCCTGAGATAAAAGAGATCAGGTTTTTCCCCGTCTCCGTTAGAATGAGCTTATGGAAATATTTCAGTACTTTCCAGAGCCCGGTTAGTGTCAGAAAACTGGACTGAACTGGCTGAGACAGGAGAAATCAGGTTCTCTCCTGGCTCCTCTGTTAAGATGAGATTTTCGGTACTTTCCAGATGCATGACACCATTGTTTCTTGGGAATCAGAATCAGAAATACTTCATTGATCCCCAAGGGGAAACTCTTGCGTTACAGCTGCTCACTATCACGTCAATGCACACAAGAATAGAAGTACTAAGCAACTCAAAATATAATACACTATAATATAGCTAAGATAAATTAAGTACAAAGTGGATATAAAGTATAAAAGCTAAAATAAGTGTAAGTACAAAAGTGGATTTACAGGTTGATAAGTATAGTACGGTATAATACAATGTATTAATACAAGTAGTGCAATAATGAGTACTGTCAAGTTAAGTTTAGCAGATTAACCAGATTATTAGATGGTGGATATTGCACAGTAGTAATATACTGTAAGTATGAATAAATATCAATAAATAGGGAATATTAAACTGAAAACTGAGTATATAGCACAGGAGTATTAAACAGAGAATATTGCACAATATTTAAAGTATTGCAGTGATGTTAGAGGGAGGAGTTTAAGAGTCTGATGACCACAGGCAGGAATGACTTCCTGTGGCGCTCTGTGGTGCATTTTGGGGGGATGAGTCTTCCGCTGAAGGTACTCCTTTGTTTGACCAGCACGTCATGGAGTGGGTGGGACAGTGGACACTGTCCAAGATGGCATGTAGTTTGGCCAGCATCCTCCTCTCTGACACCACTGACAGAGAGTCCAGCTCCACCCCCACAATGTCACTGGCCTTACAGATCAGTTTGTTGAGCCTGTTAGCGTCCGCTACCCTCAGCCTGCTGCCCCTGCATGCAACAGCATACAGGATAGCACTGGCCACCACAGACTCATAAAACATCCTCAGCATTTTCTGGCAGATGTTGAAGGACCTCAGCCTCCTCAGAAAATAGAGGCGGCTCTGGCCCTTCCTGTAAAGATCTGTGTTCTTAGCCCAGTCCAGTTTATTGTCCATGTGTACTCCCAGGTACTTGTAATCCTCTACAATGTCCACACTAACCCCCTGAATGGAAACCGGGGTCACTGGTGCCTTGGCCCTTTGTAGATCTACAACCAGCTCCTTAGACTAGTCATCAGAAAACTTCATCAGGTTGGATTATAAGGTTGGATTATTCTTAGAAAAATTAGTGGAGAATCCACCAGAGCAGAAGGGATGTTTTGGGCTACAAAAGACAATGAGCAGAGCTTGGTAATTAGTTAGCTACCAGTACCAAATTCGGGTTTATCGCTTATGAAAGAATTGCAATGAACTCTGTCTTCTCTAGTGACTTATTTTGAGTTTCTCCAGTTTTTGTTTATCTGAGTTATTGGGAAAGTGTTGGAAAAGGAAGCCAGACTCATTCTTTGGCCCAGGTCTGGGCTTCTGTGATCCGACACCTCTCCCTGGGTTAGGGTTAGGGTCAGTGGCTCATTCGGTCCTTGCTGCATCATCTGGGGGGTACATCTTATCCCCACGGCCTTCGCCTCAGGTGTTAACCAATAGCCCATTAGAGGGTGAAGTACGTATAAAATAGAAGTAGTAGTTACCTGGATGAGACGGTGTAGTCCCTCATTCGTCCAGGAATGTTCCATCATAGAAAAGGTTTCAATCATAGTCATCTGGACACTGTTTTCAGAATCAAGACGTTTCGGCTCCCACCCGAAGTCATTCTCAATTGTGAAAAATGGTCTGAGAACTCAGAAATTTAAGCTACTCTGTGTTACTTAAGCCCTGCCCTCAGGAAGGCGTCTTCCAGAGTTCCTGCTGTTTACCCTGCCTAGTTTCACCTGAAACTGACCTTCTTTTGTTTCCATGATGGCCCAGTAATCAGTAATCAGGCCTATTGTTTTCTGGCTGCACCTCCCTCATCACTGTTAGGTACTTGATTAACATATGATTGGCTTGACCATGGTGATAATACACTGTGGTAGATCGTTGGCAGGTTGAATCTCAGACCACCATTTCTGTTCAAAGAGGGGTTTTCTTCTTTCACAAAAATGGCTTCTTTGACTCATCTTCTCTCTACTTAGAATCTTCACCTCACTGTCTTCAAATGTAGAGAGAAGAGTTGGTTTGAAAGAGGAAACCTTTGAAACCTTTTGTACGATTGAAACCTTTTCTACGATAGTTACCTGGATGTAACTCCAGTTCTATGAGTATGTGAGCCCTCTAACTACAAGCCCAACTGGCCCCATTTCCTGGTGGCTGTGTTTCCAAAGGGAGATAGCTGCGCAGGCGCAGGGGATATATAGGGGGAGGGGACTGGGTGCTGAGGTGGTGCCTCGGAGGGTAAACCAATAGCAAAGCCTGTTAGGGGGCTCTGCACATACTCATATTTCTTCCATGCCTCCAGCTACGTCACTGTCACGTCAAATGACGGCGCTGGATGTAGGAAGAACTACTTCCTAGCGAACTCCGCTTTCTCGGTCAATATAGCACACACTGAGGAATTTATTGCTTCAGTTGACTACATTTACCATCAACAGTGACTGGACATCCACCTAAAAGGTGCCGAATTTTCCTTTTAACTGTTAATCCCAATTGTTTGTGAGATTACCATAATTTGTTTCTTAATCTAAATGCTAAATGCTTAATCTATGACATTTTTTTTTTTGATTTGATTCCTTTTTCGGGACAAACAGAAGGTTAAATCATTTTACTTAACGATCCACCATCAACAGCAAGCTGATTGCAAATTACTATATCTTTAATGTTAGACTCTAGTTTTCATCATATTTTACCTTACTATATAAAATTAAATGATCTGGTTGAGTCCACATGGGCCGCTCCTTTCATCTCTTTTATTCAAATAAATACAATTTCCTGTTAGGATGTTCTGGCTGATATCTCCAAGGTGTTACTGTGGTCTCTGTGGTGTTCCTTCTCATTTCTCGGTGTACAATATTGTTAGCAACAGTGGTGGTGGAAGTATTTACATCCTTTACTTAAGTAAAAATACACTTTAAAAATACTCTGTTACAAGTAAAAGTCCTTCATTGAAACCGTTACTTAAGTCAAAGTATGTAAGTATAGTCAGGAAGTATTAAAAGTAAAAGTACTCAACGCAGAAAAATAGTCCCTGTGACTGTTATACTATTATATATTATATCATTAGATTATTATTACTCATGCATTAATATTAAAGCAGGATTTTACTTCTGTAAATTGGTTAAGATGGAGCTAATTTTTAACTGTTTTGTATAGAACTGAAACTAATGATTATTTTCATTATGGATTAATCTGTTGATTATTTTCTCAATCAATTGTTTGGTTTGTAAAAAATCTGAAAATAGTGTGAAATGCCGTCACAATTACCCAGAGCCCAAAGTTACACTTTCACAATGCTTGTTTTGTCCAACCAACAATCCATTATTTATTAAAATACTTAAAAGGAAAAGCAACAAATCCTCACAGTTGTGAAGCTGGAACCATGAAATGTTTTTGCATGATTTAAACAATTTTCTTCGACTAATCGTTTCATCCGTACTTGTACATTTTCATGTTTTGTATGCAAAAAATCTTAATTTGTAAAGTAACTAGTAACTAAAGCTGTCATATAATTGTTGTGAAGTGAAAAGTACAATATTTCTATCTGAATTGTAGTGGAGTGGAAACAGAAAGTGGCATGAGAAGAAAATATTCATGTAAAGTACAAGTACCTCACATTTTTACTTAAGTACAGTACTTCAGTAATTGTACTTAGTTACATTCCATCACTGGTTAGCAAACTATACAATGAGCTACACCACACTTTCCTTTGTTTCGTCAGTTGTCAGCAGGTGCCTTTGTTACCTTAAATTGTGAGGCCTAATGAATCTGGTCTGTATTTGTGTGCAACAGCCTAACAGTCATTAGACTAAGACTGGCCTAACTCCATAGACAAATCTAGCATATTTTTGTGATTGGCTAATGCTCTTTGTAAAATACTTTTTGTCCTACTACAGATATTTTCAACAAATAAAAACTAACACAAGTCTCGAACATCATCATGGTTATTTCAAGCATGTGCTCTATCGTCCAGGAGCTGCAGGACCTTATCTCAACAGACATGCAGAGGCCTGTTTGGTCATGTGAAGGGTCACTCTCCTGGGGTGAAGCAAAAACCTTCTGCCATGCTGTTCGCAAATATTCCAACTACTCCTGAACACTCTGATCATCTCACATTGCAAACTCTCCAATTACTTTCAGTGACAACTATTTTCATTTTGCAATGTTAAGTGCTGAGTGTAACAATCATATTCTGGCCAATATGTCAATAAGTCGCTGAAATGTTTTGTCTAAATAAATGTCTAAAAATGTTGTAAATTAAATGAAGTCTGGCTGATGAACACAGAACATGTTGTTGTGCAGTTACATGTGTAAAAAATCAGCAGTGACAATGCTGATACCAGTGTTGGGCAGTAGCAGCGCTACAAGTTTAATTACATTTCTCAGTAGCGTGGTAGCAGCGTCGCTGTTTTCTAAATAAAATAGCTTTTCAGTAGCTTAGCTATTTTATTGATTAAGTAGTGCAGTAGTGTCGACACAAGCTAATGTTGAATCCCCCCAAGCATTTTGAGTAAAGCATTTCTGAAGCTCAAGCAGCGGAGCTTTCTGCTGCGGTCTGAAATAAAACTGCTAAGGATCAGTAAGTGATGCCACCATCATACACAGACATGTATGTGTAGCCGACAGAAGCACTTCCGTATGACAGTGACATCACGTACCAAACCTTGGGCTGATGCCTACGACATCTCTGCAGTAGTGGAATACAGACACGTGAGCTTGAGTTTACACATTTAGGTGACTCCCGAATAAGCAAACACTCCCATCACCAACCAAGCTAACCATCACAATTCAGCCAGACAGCAACTTGTCAACAGCTAACCACTAGATAGCTACAATTTTTTGTTGGCAGAAAGTGAACAAATTGAGAGCATAGAGCACAGCTTATTGACAGTTTTATTGATCACTGAGCTAGCATTGATTTGGAATGAAGTTCGTTCAATGTAAAAAAAAAAAAAATGCTTATAAGCTACTTTTGCCATGTTGCTGTAGCTTAGCTTACTACAATTTCCAAGTAGCTGGCCCAACACTGGCTGATACCCATGTTGACTTCTGCTCTGTGCAATCTGTTGCACAATTTCCAGTAAAAATTAACCTATTGCAGCCTGCACTGACAAACAAGTTTGGACCCTGGCCATGCATGACACAGCCTGAACTCACAGCAAAATGCAGTATCTACACTGAGTTTTCTTTTAAGCTTAAATTACC
Organism: Siniperca chuatsi; assembly: GCF_020085105.1. Lineage (NCBI taxonomy): Eukaryota > Metazoa > Chordata > Actinopteri > Centrarchiformes > Sinipercidae > Siniperca > Siniperca chuatsi. Next base: position 30,482,723 of record NC_058046.1, on the reverse strand, counting down.
TAATATGTCAGACCATATTTAATTTGATGTAATGATGCAGCCAAAATCATATTGTTTTTGATGACGAAGGTTACAACAGGCTTTACAACAATGTGTGATAGTGTCACACAATGCAGAAAAAGGCCTAAGAACTAGCTATTTAAGGGTAAACTTAAGGGATACAGTTCAAATGATCCAACAAAGCATGTTGATGTTTTTGAGAGAAAACCCTGTATCTCCAAAATATTAACTTTTCAGAGACTAGAACAAACAGCCTTGTTTTTCAATTTTATGAGACTAGTTGAGTGGGGATTTTTCTAACTACAGACAGCATGCAATCATTTAAATTTTCATAAACATGAAAAACAAAAATCAACCAAATTTGGAGATACAGGACACAGGACAGTGATGATATCTGATTGCTGGACCTTTTATATTTTAAAACTTATCTAAAATTTTGAAGCAGATAGGGGAGCCTTAGCCAATTTCCAATGCACAAAAGGCAAAAGTGAACTCCACTAAAAGCTTGCAAAATACTTTTCTAAAGTTTAAACTAATAAACTACAGTTTATAGCTGTCATTAAAGCAATTGCCATGTTTTTCCCCCCACTTATTTACATTGTGGATCAATAACATCCATTGATAACAGACCTAAAATTCAAGTAATTGTCTTATGCATGCTGCCATTTTTAATATACTTAATTTTCAAATTTTTCTGGTAGGAAAACACAACAAACTGACAAATAGTGGTTGTCATCAGGCCACATCTTAATTATTTTTCTTTTCTTAACACAGTATATGACCTAGCTATCTGATATTGATTATGCAAGGCCTGCAGGCTCTAAATCCCTCTTAACTATTTGTCTGCCTCCCTGCTTGTGCCCAGAGCTGCTTGAAGTATTTCCAGGTCTGTTTGATGAGACTTAACCTTTAACCCAATCCACACTGTGAAAAATTTCATAGACAGTGTATTCTCTATCTGTAACTTCACTGAAGAAACTATGCTTAGATCAAGTGACACATTGAAACCTAAAACAACATATTCTTAATGGATGCACCATTCCATCAAATGGAAACTCTTTTTTTTTAAAAACTTTGGGATATGTAATGGTAATGGTAAATGGACTGTATAGCGCCTTTCAATTTTCCAACTATAGTGGCCCTGAGGGTCAAAACACAACGACATTTCACAAAACACAACATTTCAGAAAACAAAACATTTCACAAAACACAACATTTCACAAAACAAAACAACATTTCACAAAACACAGCATTTAAAAAAAGTTTCACAAAACAAAACATTTCACAAAACAAAACAACATTTCACAAAACACAGCATTTAAAAAAACATTTCACAAGGATATTTCACAAAACACAACATTACACAAGGCACAACATTTCACAAAACACACCATTTCACAAAACACAACATTTTGAAAAAACACATTTCACAAAACACAGCGACATTACATAGATTACAGAAAAGGAGGGACAACGCTTCTTGTTTGTGATTGGACAGAACCTACGTCCCTGGTGACAATGTCATTTCCTGTTTGTGTAGCCTAGCCTAGCCTACTACTCTCAGCAGTGTCCTTGCACAAATCTTAAACTGAGTTTGAAAGGATGGAAGAGAAGATTGAAATCATAAGAGAATATTTTAACAAAGGACATGATCTAGCCTAATTCTTGATATGCTTTCAACATATCATGACATTAAAATGTCCCTTGGGACCTGGAAGCATGCTTGAAAGAATTAGGACTAAGGAGATGGGGTGGCTAGCCTACTCTTTAACATCAGAGACAGATGTTTGGCTACAGAACTGGCTGACTTTAAAGCAGAAACATGGCCTCTGTGTTAAAAGGGAGACGGTAATGCGAATGCTTCATGAACGGAAACCACGCAGAACTTTGAGTTAGGCGTATAGGTGGGCAATGACAAATGACAAATTAAAACCGTTTGGATGGGTTCTCCCACAGAATCATGCTGGTCAAATGTGAACCAACAAACAACAACCCCGAAGTAATAAAAAACAACTTCTAAATCCAAACATCCCTGTTTTAGAAAGCGGGTTTAGTGAAAACTCTGAGTTTGTTAACCCTGAGATGAGAAAGAGAGGTAACTTAACTGACTCTGTGAACCTGTTCACTGGCAGGTTTACTTCAACAACATAGCCGCTTTCATGATCAATCATGATCAAGGACAGAGACAGCGATCTCTGGACATTGTGGATTCATCCTCAGCTCTGAATAAAATCTAGACACTGTCCTTTATAACACTGTGACTGTGTGGACATTACATTAAGGCAGCTGTCAGGTTGTCAACAGTTCCCCTGCACCGAAACATTTACCATACATTACTCTATCACTGTTTAAATAAAACAAATCTGTATGAAGACACAGATCAATTAACAATCATTGTTATGTTGTGAAATGTTGTTGTGTTCAGTGAAATGTCACTGTGTTTTGACCCTCAGGGCCACCATATCTGACCACTCAAAGTGCTTTACACTACATGTTATTCACCCCATTGACACACTGATGGAATGTGCCAACTGCTCATCAGAACAAAGAAACTAATCACACACATGCACACTCAATTTGGGTGCCCAAGGACACTTTGACATGTGTGCTGGGGGAAGCCGGGATCGAACCACCGATCTTCCAATTAATGAAAGACCCGCTCTACCTCTAAGCCACCGCCACACACCCATGTATTAGAATCTAAAATAAAATTCTGTGGGTGTGAATGTTGCTTGGCCACATTGCACGTTCATATTGAGGAATTTAACTGATATAAAGATGTATTCAGTAGAAATTCTCCCACTTAAAATGTGTAAAGAATTATTATTTTACAGAATCAACCAATTAAATCCTTCCATATGAGTTCCTGCCAGTAAAGCTGCCTAAATGCATCTGTGGCCTTTATAAAAAGAACCTGCATCTTTATTATTGTTATCCTTATTATTTTAATGTTTCATATACTATATATTTTACTCCAGAGGACAATACAAGAAAGTGTTATTTAAAACACTGAAAAACTGAAAAAACATACCGTCAAGAGATGTGTGATCATGTCTTTCAGTGTCTAAAAAACATGTTGTCAATTAGTTTCTGTATATTTTTCAGATGTCTCGGGTTTTTAATATTTTGCATCATCTGCATGCCCTGTATGCCAAAAAAAGCTACAAACTCAATTCACTTTAAGAATAACAAGCCTGAAATGTAGAACACAGATCGGTAGTGTGGGCAGCATATCAACCTGATCAGTCAGCCGTCACGGCTAAATATGGGCATAGTGCTTCCTGTGGCCCCACATACTTCGCTCAGCACCTCTACTTCACGCACAAGCACGCATGTGCGCAGTACTACACACATAAGCAGAGGCGCATTCCTTACATAGCATCTAAAGCACGTCATGGCAGACAGGTTTCTTCTCAAAACTCAGGGGCAAAGTAAAGAAAGTAAAGGAGAAGACTAGCTGCAATGACCGAGAGAGAGCTCACACTAAACCAACCAATGTGTGTTCTCATAGTGATGTAGTAGTAATAAATAGTCACAGAGATGTTCATTATTAATCAATAATGTAAAGAGTTTGCTTCTTCTTGTTCGATATTTTAAAAATGTTTAGTACCTATGTGAGTAAAGGTTAAGATACTTGACAATGGGCAGATCTACCCAGGTGGCATGGGGTGGCAGCTGCTATATTCTGTGCAATTATCACATATAGCTGTATAAATGACAGGTGTATATAGTTTTTATAGCTCTTATTTTCTAAGAGCTATTATTCTCTATTTCTATTTTATTTTTATTTTATGTGTATTTTTTTAATCTATCAACCTTTTTCCTGTACGTGTTGAATCTTGAGCTGCTGTAACAAGCAAATTTCCCTGGTGTGGGATCAATGAAATTTATCTTATTTGACGGCACCCCCAGGCACCCCACCCCCTATTCTCACATACTAGCTGAAGTCAAGAACTTTCTATAATAATTGGCTGGGTTGGGCAGTAGTGGAGCTACAATTAGTGGCGTTACTAGTTTAACTACATTTCTCAGTAGCATGGTGGTAGCGTCACTGTTTTCTGAATCAAATAGCTTTTCAGTAACTTAGCTCTTTTATTGATCAAGTAGTGTGGTAGCGACCACACAAGCTAAACGTTACATCTCCTCAAGCATTTCAAGTAAACTTTTTCTGATATATGTGGAAAAAAGAGCTTCTATGTAGTAAGCTACTTTTGCCATGTTCCTGTAGCTTAGCTTGCTACATTTCGCTGGGGGTAGCTTCAGTGTAGTAAAGCTTAATTTAATGTAGAGTAACTGGTAACTAAATACTTACTCATGGTGGGATTTGTTGGGTCCCTGTAATTAATATTATAAAGAGTACGGCCTAGACCTGCTCTATAGAAAAAGTGCAATGAGATAACTTCTGTTCTGAATTGGCGCTATATAAATAAAACTGAATTGAATTGAACTACAACTTCCAAGTAGCTAGCCCACCACTGACAGTTGGTCACATGTCTGTAGCCACTTTTGTTGCTGGATTATAAGCCTTCAAACATGCACCAAGGTCAAGGTTCAAAGGTCAATATCTCAAAACAGGAGCCATGAAGAATCTCCATAAGGACATCTCTTACTCTCCAGGTCGTGACCTTTCCAAGCTCTACGCCAAAAGTTTTAATTTTCTAATTTCATGGACACAAGTCATCGCAGGCGTAGTTTCAGAAGACCCAATATATAAAATGAAGCTTTTTGTTTGTTTGTTTCTTTCTTTTTTAGTGGAACTTGTGACCAAAATGAGTCACCGTCAGAGATTATTGTACAATATTGCTGACAATCTAGGGCATTACTACAGGCTTGGAGGAAGGCCTGAAGTGCTTGGGTTATGGCTGAAAAGACCAATTCCTTTTATGTCAGCATGCCATAACCCATTCAATCAGAATCTGTTTTATTAGCCAATGCAAGCATACAAAGCATGTGTCTTCGCATTTGCTCCCCAAAAATGCAACACAGAAGAATAATAATAGACTTAAATAATCATTGAAGTTACACTGCTGTGCCTCGTGCGTAAATGTGCAACAGCGTCTCTCGCAACCTATCCGCTATTAATCAGAATGTTCATTTTTATGACCCGGGCCGCCCTTTTCGCAGATCATCTGCAGTGCCTGCAGACCGATTTCACCCAGCTGCTGCCAGCCGTCCCTGCAGCAGGCAGCAGCTCTGTTTTCTCCCGGCCACGACAGCTTTCTGTGCAGCCTCTCTCGGTCCCGCTCGACCTCACACAACAACTGCTGATGGCTATATTTCCTGCTAAATGTGTGTGTAGGATTGCCAACTTCCACTAGTAGAAATACAGAACGGCTGTAGATGGATGGTGGTGGGGTTGTTTTGTTGAAGCATATTTTGTTTAGTAATAGTAACTTGTGTTTGATTGTGTGAGGGACACATTAAACCTGACTAAACCCAAATATTCACCGGTGCTTACGAGTGTCTGCAGCTACTAACATCTCTGAAACTGCTCATTCTGCAGACAAACGTCCAAATTTCAGATCGGTCATGCAAGTGCAACATACAAAAGCACCCAGTTTAAAAAGCATTAAAATCACTCGCTCCAAGCCCCAAACAAAAAGCCACATTAGACAGCAATGCAGTGAGAGTTCATTCAAAGCTTAGTAGCCTACCTGTGAGTTTGCACTTTCACCAGATTTTCAAATTGAAGCTCAAATTGCCTTTTAATCAGAATTACTATATAAACACTGGATATCTTGGATCGTTGGCAACACTAAATCTGTGGCTTAACAGTACAACTGAGACAATTGGTGAATATCGTGTTTATATGTAGGGCTCTACCTAGGAGTTCATTTAAACTCTTAAAGAAAGCTTGCTTGAACATAATTACTGATCACTTTGAATCTTAATTCTAATCTGTTGGGAAACATTGAGGGGCATGTAGGAGGTTGAAACTGTATATTGTAATTGTATGTATATACTGTATATATATATTATATTCATATAATTTAATGATCTGTTCTGGGCACATTTTATGCTAAGTTATGGGCTTATGTTTAATGAAAAAAGATATGTATTTGGAAAAATGATTTGGAAATAAAATAATTCATTGATTTCTAATGCCACCACATATTTCTATTCAATGCTTTACTCATGTGCCACAATAATGTAATGTTTTTGAGTTAAAAATATCTTCATTTGGGGGCTTTTCCAAGAAAATATTGATATGATTGTTTGCGATTAAATCAGCATGTATATTTCTGCCACTCCTTAAAGTCTCTTTAAGGAGTGGCACCCCATGAATAATTCTCTAAATCCGCCCCTGCTTGACAATAAAATGTACTGCACTGGATTGAGCTGGGGGAGGGGGCAGAGAGGTGGGGTGGAGATTTGAGTTGCTCTCCTCAACAAAAATCTAGCAGGCTTTGTTGACATGAATTAGAAAAAAGCCAGTGTTTCATATGCATCTCATTGGACTCCACTGGCAATGAATTTGTCTAGTATTTTTGACCTTTTAGCACATTAGAAAAATAGATACCCTAAACCACAGGCTATGGGCTTAAATTGGAAGAAACAAAATTATTGAAACTAGGTTAACATAGAGTTTTATTACTTATCTATTCTTAGAACACGAGAAATCATCTTGGACACATTCTTTCTAACCAACACCAAACGCGCATCATACCATCGGTCCCCGCACCGGAGAGGAGAGGAAGAGAGTGGCTTGTGTAGAGGCGGGTCTTTTCTCCTGGACAATGCAATTATTTCAGCTCCATTGATCAGGAATGCCAGATTTCACAGGCCGCTGTCCTCCTCCATGCGTCGACTGCAGAACTTCCAGTGAGCCCTGTCGCCTTTAAACTTTTCCCACCCCGGCGTTCGTTGCCCGCACTACACCACCCCAACACTGCTACTGCAACCTAAGGACCACCTTTTTTCTCAGGAGTGGCTTTTCAATAATAATTATAAAATGTATAAAATATAATAATTATTCTTTCCTGCATTTTGGAAAGTATTTGTGTCCATGAAGTAGGATAACTGTGAAAAAACGTGTCCTGTGCAAGATGTAGGCTACACATAGGCCTATACTTCGCCTACAAAAAGCAACAGTATTGTATCCAGCCTGTTTAAAATCTGGGTGGTCTTCAGTGTAGACAGGATAGACTAGTCCATCATCAGTTGCCATTTTCTGTTTTTCTGAAAGGACTCCTGCAGGTGATAAAGTGCTTGTGGAGTTTTTTCTCGTTCCTTTGAAGCACAATAACACGATGTCGCACCAGTCAAAGGCGGGTAATGAGAAATTTGTGAATGGAAGAGAGAATTTGTGTTCATTGTTAAAATTAAACTATACAATGACGTCCCCTTGGTATATGACCAATCCCGAATGTGATGAGATAAATTTTCCACCAATGAGGGAAGGGACAAGAGCAGAAACGGACCAATGGCAGGCTGGCATGCAAATAAGGAATTTGTCTCGGCAAGAGCTGAATGTCAACTAGTCAAAGATGGAGTCCAGAGCTGGGAGGCCGTGAGGTTGCCAATGGACGAAATACCGTTTTTCTAACCGAGGAGCCGTTACGCCTCGTGAACCATTACTGTGGTTGAAACGGACGTAGACCTATGTGTGGAAGATAGATGGTATCGGCGAGGACGTTTCCCCCCGCTAAAGTGGACAACTTGGCTCCGTTGTTCCTTTTCTGTGTTGAGCTGTACGGACCGGCCCTGCCTCGGCCAAGTAGCCTACCGTTCACCAGAAACTCTGGCTGCGGGAGGAGTGCGCTGCTGTTGCGGGTCGGAGATGGCTTGGAGTTCGCAGACAGACGTGGATGTCGGTGGGTCTAATTGGCCGTGGAGAGGTTCCGCGAGCTCTCGTAGCTTAAAACTGTATAACACCTAGTGTGTGTGAGTGTGTGTGTGAGAGAGAGACAGAAGTGGAGGCAAGGCGAGCACGCGTACACGAGAGGGCACGCGTGATAAAGGGAGTGATTGACAGGTGTGTGCCCATGCAAGTGATTATTCCTGGCCGCAAACTGAGATAGCCCATCAAAACTAAGTAGGCTACTATCATATGAGCTAATTTGTAGGCTTTAAAGTGGGGTTCAGGGACACCCATGGGTACGCCAGGGCTGCCAGTGGGTCCCAGCAAAACGAGATATGAGTTATGATATGTAATTACGATACAATACCAGTTATTAAGCCTATTAGTTAATGTTATAGACCTACAGTCGCAGGTTTTTTTCAATAGGTTACTATTCTGGAACCCCTCCATAGGCTACAGAAGACAGTTTTATAATCAACTATAATTTCCCGAAACTCAAAGGAGCGTGGATTATTGATTTGTGGTTTTATTTTGCATAAAATATTTAAGAAACATGTAGGCCCAGAGCTAAATCACTGTGAGTTATAATATAGCCATACATCAGTCTTAACTATAGTGTGTGAAATATGTGCTTTTATCTGGAAAAAGCCTCCTTTCAAAATGTACAATTTTACAGGGCTTCACAAAGAATTAGGTAGCTATATGGCACTTTCTGCACAAAGCCACATGTCCTTATCTTTGAAAGAGTTGCGGCTGAAGCTGTTCTCCTTAACGTAGGAATGTGTGCTTGGTATGGCTGCAGTGTTTTCAAAATATCCTAATATTTTGCACTGTGCTTTAAAAGGAACATATGGAGAAAATAAGAGGAAAAAAAGCGTTTCGATGTTCAAACAAATGTGTAACCTCATTATTCTGTTAGACAGCACATTTCACACATTGCGCGATTTCTTTAGGGTTACTTAAGCCTTTTTTAAAATTTAAACCAGCATAGTAAAACGAAAAAAGTTGTTTTAATTAGCTGGTGTTCTTGTGGCATTTGTTTGGTTTAAATGTGATGGAGTTTGAGACGGCATGGCGGTTTGTTTTTGATCCGCGTGCATGTGTGATTTATCAGAGTTTTGGCAAGGAAAATGAGCACTTTGGCTGATTGTAAACTTCTCTGAACCCTGGAAATAACAAAGCCCCTCATACGCCCCCACCCCTCGGTTTCCTAAATGAGGAGGGTTTCAAATTGCCAGTTTGGCTAAAGGGACAGGAATAGTAGGCTAGGTATTAAATGAAGGTTTCTGGTATTGTATCGCGGAATGTGCTCTTTGCCCTATATATGTTTTCTCCACCCTCGTTTCCTCCAGGCGAAGTCCTGTTCACTGCCTGTTTTCAGTGAGGCAGTAGCCTATTGGAATAGCTTTGGTTTTGATTTTAGTAAATATGTTTCCTCCCAAGGTCAGCCTAATGCTGACCGGAACAAATTACAGGAAAGCGACAGACCTAAAGAGGGGAGTCACCATACCACCATATGAAACCACTATCGACAAACATTCGAGTTTTGTTTTCACATGTTTATGGTTGCATAGCTTATCAATTCCTTTCCAATTTGCATAGATTATAGGCTTTCCTAGTTATGCATTTTACGCAGTATAGGCTACATTGTATTGTAAACATAATAAGCCTATTCGGTTGTTTCACGGCTGCTGGTTTGCATATGGCTTCCAACATGTTAATGGTTGTTTGGCGTTAGGCTCACATATATAGGCCCCGTAGCCTACTGTCTACATAGTTTAGTAACGTTGGAGCTGACGGCTTGCATGCTGGTTTTTGAATAGAAAAGAAACGGATTTGAGGAGCGACTTTGTTGTCCAAAGCCCTTTTTCTGTTGTACTACTGTGAAATCAGATGAGCAGTGCAATATTAAAAGGGCATTGGCTGACAACCCCCCCACACACACACCAAGCCTCCCTCCTCACCTCCCACTGCCTCTACTTACACATCTTATTTAAACATGACATTAAAATATAGAATTGGGTCTCTGTTAGCCTTAAATGGACTGGATGCCTAGCTAGCCACAGTATGTAAAGCTACGGCTGTGTCATAGCTTTAATATATTTCGACATGTCAGTTTAGTTGTGGTACATGTCTAGTGTGGTGTATGTGTGTGGTATCGCTGCCATGGAAGTGCTGTTCATATTGAGTGTTTGTGTGTGTGTGTGTGTGTCCCAGTGTGCAGAGGTCAGCTGCTTTGACGATGTTGCACTACTGTACCATCCGCTAAAGCAGTGCAATAGTATTGTCATAGCATCCGGCCTTCGCCCTATACTACAGCAGCAGTACAGCGGAAGGATGGATGCTGCTAAATAGAGAAAAATGGACGAGAAAATAGAAACCATGGAGGAGCCTCTGTAGGTTCTTATTGGAAGGCAGCCCCTACCCCATCCTCCAAATTTACACAGACACACACTTCCAACACCAATCATATGACACAGGCCCTAGGTTTAAAGTAGATTGGAGCCATTTTTACCACAGCTGGCCAAGTGTAAGTTCACGGTAATAGGCCTACATGGGGAAAATCCCTTAATCCAATTCCAATTGTCAGTTAACATCAAAACCTACCTTATGAATAGAGTGAATTTCTAGGGACAAGTGTAAGCAATAACTGTTGACACAAGATATTATGTTATATTTTATTTTGTCAGTCTAATAGTCCAATAGGCTAATTGGTACACTAACCATTTCAGAGGGAGAATTGACCCTGAGAGCTTTGCTGATTTTTGTAATATGACTTTCAAATTTTTGTTTCTCTAAAATCTCTGCCGTGATTTTTGCTTTATATCCTAATGAGGAAATTGTATTCAGGTTGGACATAGACATTGACACCCATTTGGGGCTTATATTGGGAGGCTGTTCTTAAATAATAAGTTCTTGAACTTCATTTCAAAGATCCACATAGACACAATTTAACGTGACATTAATTTTGAAGACAATCCAAAGGTAGCCCATTTTAGTTTTTAAGTGTTGTTCTGATATCTCAATAATTGTCTATAAAGCTCAGTTAAACCTCTGGCTTAAACAATTTATTTAAATTTGCAATTTTATTTAGTGGAATCAAAACGTATCCTTTATTTTGGAAACTCCCTCAAGGACCGCTGGAGGTCCCCAGTCCGCAGGTTGGGAACCTGTGGCTAAACCCAGAGGTCCTTATGACAGGACGAGTTTGTGGCTTTTCTATTCAACCATGCTGCATTATTAGGCTGTATTTTACCCTGGGAGATATAGGCCTCCTGGACCACGCCTCCTAAAAAAAAAAAAGAACATTTTGTTCACAGAACTTCAGAGGCTGTCTTGGTTTGCATTGCAGACCACGTGTCAGATTAAGTAACATGCTTTGAGATCAACTTTCCAAACTCGTTACACATTTTGTTAGATAGTGTAATGTGCCCACAATGTGAAATCATTTATAGTAAATGCTGGATCATGTTTATCTTAAATTCTCCTACTGGACAAGGCTTTTAAGTTGTCTGATTTTACCATGATACTGATTCGAATCAGGGAATAAGTGGAGCCACAACTTGACTGTAATATCTTTTTTTAAATTTGCAAAGTGATTTATTTTAATTTTAAATAAATCTTAATGACATAATTTATAGTGTAAAATCAGTGTGTGGAAGCCAGTCAGATTCATTTAAGTTACATGGAAATAGTTTGTATTTTAGGTACAGGAAATAATAAAAGGACAAAAAATAATTAATCTCTAAAAAGATTTTTACTACTATTAATCACTAACCGTATCAGAACATACAAACCAGGTCTTTTAAAACATAAATTAGCCTTGGTCAAAATAATTTTTTTATGTGTTTTAATGTGTGAAAACTAAAAACTAAAAAACACAACCATCTATTGAAAATATCCACTTAGGAATACAATTTGGTTGCGTTTGTATAAAACCTTCTGGAAAGAACATGCGTGAGCCTATAGGGTAACACTGCAGTCATTTTGTTATGGCCGTGCAGTATGCGTGTGGAGCACAGAGCTCTTTTTTTCTGTCTTTGAGTCGGCTTTTGAAAGCATAATTTGAGTGTGCAGGCTTGAAGAAGTCACGGTGTGGGTGGGAAAAATGGGGTAAGTTGTGGGGCAGGTCGTAGGGGGGATGGGGCTCTGTGTGAGGAATGTGGAAGGCAGCCCCGCTTGGGGGGGCGGGGGGGTCGTCCTCGGTTACTGCCTTTGCTCTGTGTGTGTGCACGTTTGGGAGCATTGGAGCCTGTAGCGTCATATTTAGCCACTGTTTTGCAAGCGACTGTGGAATTTGCTGTTGTGTGTCTTTAGGATGAAAAGTGTTGTAGTGAGATGGAGTGGAGGGTAAAACCACCCGAAAGTGAGAGGATCTTCTTTTTTTCAGTAATGTCTTTAATCACATAATGTGAAGATTGTGCTATTTGAGGAAATTCTTTTGTCAAAAAATTGTTAAATTGATTTAGCTTTTATTGTACTACTGGTTTGTCTCATGATGATCACTTACATTTTTTATTTGAAATATTAGATTCAGCCACCTTTCCATATTAGTAAAAAGTTTAATAATGAAGATTAATCCACAACCTGTAACAAACAGTATTAAACTTGTACATGAGACTAGGTAATTTAAGTCCAAACAATACATGAATTCATGCTTTTTTGAATCCAGTATTTTTTATATGTAGGATGTCAAAGTTTCCCTCCCTTTTTATTGAACCTTACATTTGCAGTGTAGCCATACTGTGAATAGCAGGCCCTGTTATTTTAACCACTGCTCCACATATAAACAATCAAATCAGGTGATAGTGGCATGTTATCAAATGAGAATGACTAAAAAATGCTAAAGTATGGACCGGATGGTAGAGTTTGGATTAGCAGCATATAGAAGCTTGTCTTTCTCATTGTGCTGGCAGGCAAATACCAGAGCAGACTGGGTCTATATGAAGTGTAGCTAATAAGGAAGGTCCATGGAGAGTGACTAAAACTGCAATTACAGCTGCCATTAACGTGTCTCCTTAGTGATCAGCTATAGCGAACCCATCATGCTTAGAAGTATGTAGATCCAAGCGTAAACGCAGCTGAACCACGTTAAAACTGTGATCCTCTTGCTCGAACTACCTTCAGAAGCTGTGTGAGACACATCACGTTCAGAGGTCTGTCAAGTGTAAATGCATCTTTATTGACCAGTATGTCAGCTCTCAGAACATCATTCATAGACCTTGTCATATTTGCTGCTTTAGTGATGGCCACAATAACTAGCTGTACACAACATCCTCTGTTTATGTTGCTATCTCTTACATACATAGTGCTGTACACCTTGTCTTCCTCCAACTTTTATTAGTTGCCAATATAAATCACAAGTAATGAAGCACTTACCATGATGAACAAATGAAGCAGAAAGAGTTTGATAGGGTCAGTTTGCATTTTCAGAGAAAGAAGACAATCTGGTCATGTTATTGCTAAGGAATTCGTAGTGTAAATGCAGTGTGATTACATGTATTAGAGCTGGAACAATTAGTTGATCACTTGATTAGCTGATCGACAGAAAATTAATCAGCAAGTATTTTCATAATCAATTCATTGTTAATTGCAAAAATGGCAAAAATTCACTTGTTCCAGGTTCTCAAATCTGAATATTTTCTGGGTAGTAAATGGAATATCTTTGGGTTTTGGACTGTTGATAGACAAAACAAGACATTTGAAGACATCACCATGGGCTCTGGGAACTTTTAGTGGACAGTTATTGCAATTTTTCTGAGATTCTATTGACTAAACAATTAATTGATTAATTGAGAAAATAATTGGTGGATTAATCAATAATGAAAACAATAGTTAGTTGCAGCCTTAATCTGTATACTATCTGGATACAAGTGGCATGATAATGCCAAATATAAACAGGGTAAAGCATCCTCCATGAACTATCCTGAGGCTTCTATAGACCTTACATGAGCTAATAGCTGTAACACTAACATATAGAACATTGTAAAGTCACACTCTTGGTACAAAATGTTGAGGTGGGTATATTGTAAGGTCACAACTGAACTAAATTTCAAAATGCGTAGCTCATAATTCAGAGCTTTGCACATGATTCTTCTAATTGAATGAATTCCATTAAGTAAGAGTCTATCATGGTGACTTAGAAAAAGAAAATAAAGCTTTCTCCACTGTAATGTGCTTTGTCAGTTTGAAAGTTGTGAGGATACAGGTTTGATATAACATTGCATGAAAGCTGAATTTATTGTTGAATGAATGTGTATGACAAATTAGATGTAGATTTCTAAAATAAAAAAATAAAAAATTCTGACTCACAGCATAAGCCATAAATAATAATTTTTCACCTCTAAAGTGATCTGTTTGTGTAGTTACGACATCAAAGACATATGCTGAGGCCCCTGACCATTTCTAAAAGAACGGGGGGGTGGTAAGTGAAATTTATCACATCTGTTGTCTCCAAAGTCTTTGGTTTTAATGAGGGTCAGAGTGCAGCATTTCCACTGAACATAATAGAGGCTCCTCAGAAGCTCTTTCTGTTTAATATGACCCAACTGTTTCACATGTATGCTCAGAGCAGTAATATCCAATCAGCAACAAGGATTTACCATACATCTGCCATATTGATCATTAAAAAATCCTTTCATTTTTCTCAGTGATTATTCTGCAAAAACACATGATTTAATTTTTTATAAAAGTTAATTGTATTTGTGTGAAATCTTTAATATCCCCAATAACAATTTACATGTAAATTTAACAAGTCTTTATAGCATATTTTTATTTAACATATTTTTACAAATATAACATGAAAATATATATAGGGATGAAATATTGAGAAATTGTCTGAAATGGAAAGAAAAAGAAAACTAAACTGAAGCAGGAAAGAAATTCTGCAGCTGGTAGACGAAGTACATCGGAGAAATTATATAATAAGGATAATTTAATAACAAGTACAGACAATGAAAATATATGAAAAGTGGTTGCAAACAAAATCAAAACCAGTTGTTAGTGTTGATATATGCAAACAAGAATAAGTGAGTGAATAGTGAATAACTTGAGAGCATTTTTAGTCATAAAAAATGTGATAGATAACTTTAATTATGTTTGAGTCTGAAGGATTTTTACTTTTTTTCTTTCACTGAAGTCCAACATTTAAAGTCAAAAGTAGACCAAACTATCAGCTAGACTCAGGTATTGTGTCAAAATAAAATACAGCCTGTTTATCTACTCTCAAATTGAAAATATCAAATTGTGTCTTAATTAGAGTCAGATATGGCCAGTCTAAAATACCTATCGCAATTTCCTAAAGCGCAAGGTGATGCCTTCAGATCACTTGTTAAGTTCCAACCAAAGTCTGAAAATATAAAATTTAATATCACAAATTTCCCATTTGTTTCTCTTTATTGACTGTTTAAAAAAAATCCCAATTAAATGGAAGTTAAAATGACATATTTTACATGGTGTCTCATTTTTAGCTAATATAATTTAAGTAGTATAAATAAAACATGAGTGGTTTCTAATGATGTTTTATTTATTTCTTCAGTTAATGCTCTAGTACCTTTGGCTACATGGTTTTGGTGTGGCTACCAAATGTGCAAATTTGGAAACGTTAATGTTTCTATGGTAATAGCAGCATCTCTGTTCAGTGGAAAAGCTACTGGAACAAATTTGCATTAAAGAAGTTTCTTAATAACATCACCATTAGATTGATGATGACTATGGTAAGTCTGAAGAATGAAGGGAAACTTGACTTACAGATGCTGATGTTTCAGTCCTCTCCTTGTGTTTATGGGTTTGTAGTTGTTTACCCCCTCCCTCATCTGTCTCCTCTGGTCACCTGTGCCCTCAGACTGAGACTCTCCCTCTCTGAGAAGAAGTCTGTCTCATCTACGTCACCTTGCAGATGAGACCCTATCAATATTGCCTCTGCTTTCACTAGAGTTAACAGAGTAGTGCAATATTGCTTATAGGGTCTTGACTCTGAGGGATGATCTTCCTCCTCTGGTGTGTTATGCAGCTGATGTCACAGACATTATTCTGCCCAGCTGGTGCTCCTGCTCATACCATTATATTATGTTGAGGTATGAACCTCAACTGCTGGCTGCAGATCTCACTGATGTTAAATATACAGTGTGATACAAGCTGTGGGAGAACATTGTAGCCTTGTTGTGAGTGAAATGCTGAGTCTTTATTGTTCATTCAATAAAGATAAATTATTGTTAATGAAGTTGTTTAAACCCTCTTAGGTTAAAGAGCTGTTTGCCTGCTGTATAATGAAATAACTGCTTGTTTAACATCATCATCGTCATTCTCTTGTTCAGTAAACCCTCAGCTAATTGTATCTTCATGAAGTAATTTCAAAAGTTTGTTAGTGTAGGCCTGAATACACCTACAATAATTTTAACATAGTTATGATCAAAGTGAGCCTGTTTCTGATTCTGTACGAAAAATAATAATTATCTCTATCTATCTAATATTATCTCTAAAAATATGTCAGGAGTTTGAAAACTGCATTTTCAGGAGGTTAATGGTACCTTAATGACTTTATTAGTTTTCTTTCTGAAAACATTCATGACTGCATGAAGAAAAATAGTTCAAATAAACTGAGTGAATTTGCGTTTACACAATTAAGAAAACAGTGCTGACACAATAAAAATACTTAAAGGGTTGGTTCACCGAAATTATAAAACATATTTTCTCCCTTAACTCAAGTAGTATCTATCCATGGGTTTGGATATCCATGGGTGAAGGTTTGAGGTATCTGTCTGTTAGATTTCTGCCTTCACCCCAATACAATGGAGTTGAATGGAATTAAGTTTTTGGTGCTCACAGAGAAAATACGTTTAAACAATTCAATAGCAACATCTCTTTCCAGAAACAGTGTCCGTATAACTGGATAATTTCATTTTTAATGAAGTTCTAATAGTTACTATTTCTTCAATAGCTCCAATGAAAAATGTTCACAATGAGGACTGTTGATTATCCAGAGTAACAAGGTTTGGAAAGAGGTCTTACTTTCGATTTTTTTAAATGTCATTTTTCAATGCCTGTAGCACCACAAGCGAAATTCCATTCACCTCCATTTAGTTGGCGTAGAAGCAGAAACCTCAGAGGCAGATATTTGAAAACCTGGACAAATAAAACAAAGCTACAGTATCTGCATGGCCACTACAGTTAGGTGAATTATTATTATTATTTCTTTTGTCGTTTGGGTGAAGTGACCCTTTAAATACTAGGGCAATAAAAGTCCTAATGTTATGAATGAAATATATAGCTGTAGCTTTACTTTTATAGGATTTAAAATGCTTTACTGTTCATTGGAGTTGAGACTACTGTTCACTGTTTCATTTAAAACTGCCTAAAAATGAAACCATGAACCTGTACATGTCTATAGCACTTTTAAAGTCTGCCCTGACCAACGGTGGGAGGCTTATTTCAAATTCTAAGGCTTGCTGATACACTCTATGCATGGCAAAGAGCTGCTGTTTATTTAGGATTTTGTTTTCCTGCACTGACGTCACCAACACAAGGCCTTTATAAACAGATTATAAAGGCTGCCTCTAAACTGCCTCTTGATAGGTGTTACTTTCTGGATTTGGAAGCAGTGGTGTTAATCGTTATACTATTAATTATACTATTAATTAAGTATACAGTTATAAACCTTTTTGACCTTCAATACCATCTAAAAGTTGTTTTCTCCTCTAATGCCTGTCGTCACCCAGCTATTTGTGTAATACAGATCAACTCAGTCTGCTCCTATAGCGCAGTCATTACTCAACAAAGTGTTGAAAAACTGAATGTTTGAATTAAACATATGCATAAAATGCAGTAGCCACAGAACAAAATCATGAAACCTTGTTATACTCTGTTCATGTCACAATTTTGTCTAATTTATAAGTTGTTGTCTCTTAAACCTAAAATTAGTCCAAATGTGGCCCCATGATTTGTACAATTGCAGTATTCTCAGATTCACCAAATACTGAATTGAGCAGAAATAGTGAAAAACTCTGGGGATTGAGTAGAAAGGATTTAGTAGGTTGAAGAGTGAATCCTGCTGTTCAGGTTGCACTTTGTCAGCAGCGACGACAGCTACAGGACGCTCTCTGCTTGACACTCTTTCCCTGTTGCACTACTGTGGGAGCTGCAGCAAGCAGTGCAATAATGAAAGGGCATCGGTCAGCTGGGCCAAGCCTCCTCCCCACACCCTTCATCCTGCCCTACCATGCCTCTGAGCAAGGCACCACAATCCAACAGTTACTCACATGTTTCACTACCCCTTACCTACCTTCATCTTGTCATCAGAATGATTACTTCAATAAAGGAAATGTTAAATGAAGAAGTGGTATTGGTGTTTTATTCTGAGCTTGGCTGTGGTGATGATGATGATGAGATTTTAGGGTGGTGACAAGAAGAATGTTAAGCCTCTTTGCATTATGTGCAGTGGAAAAAGTTGACACCATGGATGTGTTGGATTCCTCTGGTTATACTACTGCAATAAAAGTCCCTGATTAGATAAAGTGACATTCTTTTGATCCCTGTGGAGAAAATGAAGTTACAGTGACAATCCTAAAACATATGGATGAAAAGAAAAGAACAAAGTGTTAATGTGAAGTACAGCAGTAGGACCTTTTTCTCCCTTACCTCTATTGGTATTTAGCCATGTAGATGTGTAGTTTTTGTTTTAGTTGTCTGTCTCTTGAGAATTCTGCCTGCATCTAATACAATGGAGGTGAATGGAATTTAGTGTGTGGATTTAAAAATTCAACAGCAACTTGTCTTTCCAGAAACAGTGTCCCTGTTTTCATAGAAAAGGTGTGTTATTAAATATTATAATATAAAAAATATTATCTACAAAGAAGCTGCAGAGCTGTCTTCTTTTGCTACATCAACAAGATGTCAAATGTTTGTTTCAAACATCATCCACCTATGAGCAGACACAGACATTAAGTACACGATCTAGCCTGTACATTTGTATTTTGACTCTTCATATAGGTTTGCCTAGGCACACTGAAATGTAGTGCAAGAGGGTGCAAATTTACAGCAAAAATAATTCATTGAATTTGTGAGGCCATTAGTGGTGTGGGGCCACTGATAACACACCTACAAATAACATTTCTGTTTACCATCTTCTGAGAGTTATGTCCGTCTTCCTGATGATATTAGAGCATGCATCCCAAGCAGGGCTGGGTTTGAACTGCAATCATTTCTTGGTACATTACCAACAACAATATGTCCGTAGCGGTAGAGAATTAAAAACTGTCAAGTACCTGGCATCAAATGTCTTATTCTTTTATTAGATAGATCCTGATTTAAATCCTCATTTTGCCCGTTTTATTTAGGTTCTGTTAAGTTCTTGTTCAGCTGCTTGTTAGACAACATGTAACATTTGACAGCTTTGACTTCTTTTGTTAAATGAAAAAAAATTGTTTTGGAAGAAAAATGTGTTTATATTTCTGTTCACTGTCTGTGGTTATACATGGGCTTTTAATATCTGACTGACATGATCTTAAATATGCTGCTGAAAAACATGATTCATTCATAAATAATAGAGATTATAACCACCTAAAACTTAATGTAGCACTACATAAATACATTCTAAATCTTCATCATAGAAAGTAGCTTAAACCTTATGTGGATTACATTATAATTACTTTTGTTTCCATGGTCTAGTATTTTTTTTAGTACCATTTAAACAGTTTTTGTCAAACATTAGGAGTTGCTTTTAGTCTCCAGTGAAACAGTGAGGCTGTGTAGAAATAGACCCAGTTCTTTAGAAACAGTAGAAACATAGACAAGGTAATAGAACAACACAGCATTTCCTCCTCAGAGGTGGGTGGTCACATTTACATTTCCTCTCTGCCTGCTGGGACTCATGCTAGGAGAGCCTGGGAACCTCCCTCTGCACCCCCACCCCCCTGGACTCCACCCCCATCCCCACACTACTAAAGCCCTGTTAAAGGTCACTGCCAGTGCACCTTTCACTAGAGTAAAAAGGAGGGAAAACGTCCTTTAGGAGAGACACCAGCAATAATTCAAAAACATATGTTCTCAGAGACATTTTTTCTCTGCTTCTAAACAGACCATATTTTCCTCTAGGTTACTTGTACTATTTTATGATATACTTTATGAATTTGCTTGTAAGAAAAATCATATAGAGAGGTAACATATTAAATTTGTAAATTAAAATAGAATGATTTTAGGTGTGTTTGTATGTGAATAACATCCCTTAAAAAGTCAAAAAATGCTCATGCTTATTTCTCAATCTACACACATCTCTTGAGATAAACTAATATCAATTAAAGTGCTGAATTTAATACCTCAGTTTAGTCTTTCTGGACTCAGAGGACTGGCCTCTGAATATCTTTACCTTTCAAGCTTTAATAATTAATTTAAAGGCAGACTGTGAAGCATAATCAGCATTTAAGAATTAAGATTCAAACTCAATTGTTTTAGAACTTAATGCTCTACTTATTGTTGGCACTTTTCACCTTGTATGAAAAGTTTAATCTCTTAAATTTAAACTTAAATTCAAGAGATGGTTAAAATTAATGGCTAGAACTAAGGAAAATGTAAGACTTGTTTCGACAATTGTGTCTCTCCTTGTAATTAAATTATACTAGCTTTCCACATGACAGAATATTTGTCAGGTTTACCTACACTAAGGTAAAAGGCTTCTGGATAAATAATACGATAGCCTATACATGAATAGATAAAACAATAAAAAAAAAATATTGTTGAGCTCGTTATTTAATAGGATGGAAGATTAATCTACTGTTTTTTTGTTTAAGTTGGCACAATATTATTATATTTTCTCGTTAAAAGTTTCTTATCGGAAAAAGACTAAAAACTCAAAGTCCTTCAGCTGCTTATGACATTGCTATTAAATAGATAATATAGGTTTTAATGGTAGGTAGTAGTTATTTGTCAACTTTCCTTGTCTGAGCTGATGCAGAATAGAACAGCAGCAGGCAGCCTCATATACAGTATTAGCCTACACGATGGTATAAAACCATGGTACGCAGCCCTGCAGGTTTCTTACCATCTCACAGCTCCTGTAAAGTATAGTTTAATTCAAATACATAACCACAGTATCCAGATCCAATCCTTCTTCCCATCAGCTGTTTGAGCTTTAATATCAACGGAATTCATATACAAGTGGCAGCCAGCAGGGATGCAAGAGATGCAGGATGCTGAAGAAAATAATGCTGATGATGATAACGATGATGATGATGAATATGGTAATAATCGTCCTCCCTTCTACGCTGTGTTTTTTGTGGCAATTTGTCTCCACCTGCTGAACGAAAAAGTGAGCAGCAGGAGGCAGAGGAGAGACGTTTTTATCCTGTTTTTAGTAATCACACTAAATTTATCGTGTGGTTTAATTCAGTTCAAATTTAGGTTTTCAGCGCACATTAATCAAGAATGTAAACTTCACAGGCAGCGATAAGGACAGTCCTAATACAAAAACTCAGGGTATTAATCCCAGAGAGATGACTGATACAAAGACAAATTAAAGAGGTTGTGGTCTAATGTTTGAAGCTTTGGGGAAATTATAATAGACATCTCAAACACAATATTTAGGTTAGTATTGCATTGTATTAAATGAACAGCAGAAGGTATGAGGTTTTGTAAAAAAACAACAAAACTTCATACCTTCTGCTAAAGCAGGTGTATTGTACTGTATTGTGTTCATTATTTATTATGATTAGTAGTAGTTCCATATTTCATAACACTTTACTATATTACAATATATTCTATCACATACTATAAATTAACTATTTATATTATGTATTTAACAAAGTAAAGATACTGATACCTATCTCTTCTTCAGTATGACTCTTAGCTTAGTAACAATTCCACCTCTACAAGGCTTTCAGAGCTGCACTACTAGACTCAATATTTCTACACATTTATATTTGCACAGATGGTCTAAGGTATTGTAATCGTTTTGATTACAATAATAATGTAATGATAATAATGATTTTTTAAATTTCTTGTCTTGATTTGTTTTATTGGATCTTTATCAGGTTCCTACTTCTTTAGCCCGTCTGTTGTGCTGGTGCAACATGTGAATTTCCACTCTGAAGATCATTCAAGTCTTATATTCAGAGTTCACTAAACTAAATTAGTATAACTACATTTTCCACCTACATCTATGTGTAGTTTATTGATATCTGTTGATTAGTTTACTTTATTTCACCAGGATAATCCATTCAGTATCAATACTGCTTTCCGTGGAGTCCTAAGTACATGAAAACAGACAATAAAACAATAAGACAATTGTATGACACAAGCTTTTGTAACCCCCAAATAACAAGGGGATTGCGCCAAAAATTTATTTGTATCTTGGTGATATGTCACCAACTGCTGGACCAAAAAAGTGCGCAGCTGGCAGCTGAAAGGGTTACTACTGCGGGAAGTTTTTACTGTTTTCTATCTCGTGCTTTAAATCAGCTAATTTAAACTCAAAACATTTTTTTACTGATGCAAAATCCAGAAGACTGCAAACAGCGACTGGAAAATCTATTAAACTCTTTAAAATCTTTAAAAATAGAACTATGCTAATAAAATATTGCATATCCTCTAAAAGAGTTTTGTCTGCACCCATCATGCACAAACTTTAAGTAACACTAATGTATAGCTACTGTAGGTGTCTACATGAGAAAATGTTTATTGGAAAAAAATAGAGATGATGTAGATGGATGTAGATGAAAAAGTACTATACTAAGTACAATGCTATTTGTTGATTTTATCAAAAGCTCCATATGGAGGAACTACAAAACTGACTTATGAGCATTATTATATGTTCCCATCAACATTATCTGGCCATAATTATACTGGTAGATGGCAGTGTATGCAAAAATGAATACAGTGATGCCACAATGCAACATGACATGGAATAACTTCCATAATAATGATAATAATAATAAAAGCTAAAAAAACATTTTAAAGTATAATGCAATCTAGTGCTATAATTAATCTTAAATGTGTAAAGCTTTTAAAGAATGTTAGCAGCTTCACAAAGACAGATTTTATTACTGGGCTGTTCTATTGGATTGCATTACAGGTGCTCATGTTACACTATATGACCAAAGGTATGTGGACACTACTGAGTACTTTTAGAAAAATCTTGTATTCCCCATATTGAAAAAATCTGCAAGTTAACTTTTAATATGATGACGTTAGTATGTAAATATTATACCCAGTTCTAAATAGTCAGGTCTGCATGTGTCTAAACTGATATTTTCACTCTTACTCCATTTCCTGTTTTGTCTGTCTGTCCTGCTGTTCATGTGTCATACCTTACTCTCTCACCTAACAACTTATATGGCACAACTTGACATTTGTTGGTTAAATACAGTCTACTTAGTAACAAGGTCTTCAGGAGTTCTTCACATCTACAGAGTCCTCAGTCAAATATTCTACATCATTCACACATGACATCATTTGGTCCAGGCAAACTATAAAACCACCACAGGAACAGGAATCCACATGCTTTGTGTCTCCTAGTGATGATGTCAGAGCTCATCGTGGCGCAGCGGCTCCTGGCTGGGCTGGATGAAGACACCCTCCATGGAGCGCCACCAGTTGTGCTGGTTGGGAGAACTCATGCCGTGCACCTCACGCTGGCTGCGGATAGGGTGGCCGTACTGCTCGCCTGTCACGCTCAGGAAGACGTCAGTGCCCATGTGTTTGAAGCGCACGGCCTCATCACGCTCCCAGTAGACACCGTCACACTGCACCGTCCACAAGTCCAGATCATCACCCTCGCCATTCTCTCCAAAGGCGCTGACCTCCTGCAGACGACATGATAGGTAGAAGAAAAGAAAAAGATTTGTACAGTGGTGACAGTAGTGGCAAACAGATAGATCTGCTAGGGGTCCCTGGGCTAAAAATATACTCTGCTGCCCCCTTTGCTGCAATGATTTGTCAACAAATCTCACATGCAGACCCAAACCAACAATTAATGTATCCTCCTAACAAGTATTATGTACATATCCAAAGCCTGATATCTTATTCCTCTGTGCCATAGAGCTCCATTGATGTCTAAAAACTGTTATAAACACACATACAAGTAGAACAGGGAGTGTGTGTCTGACCTGGTTATTAGACAGGGGGGAGCTGAAGTGGTGTGTATGGAGGTTTCGGCCAGTCTTCATGTGTGTGATGCGGATGGCCTGACCACACCTGATGGCCGCCCCGCGCTGACACGGACGGTTGGGTTTCCCACGAATCTGCCAATAACTGTTGGCATCATCTGCGTTCTCCACTCCAGTGACAGACTGCTGTCCACTGCCTACACACACACACACACACACACACACACTCACAGTCGTGTTTCCAACATTTTAGAGGACATTACATTGACTTACATTAATTTCCTGGAGACTTACCCTAACCATAACCACTACTTGCCTAACCCTTACCCTTCATCAAACCGCAAACCAAGTCTTCATTATAAAAGTTAACGATTTACATTATGGGGACTTGCGTTTTATCCCCAAAAGGAAGGCGAGTCCCCACAACGTGACTGTGTAAATAGATTTATGTCCCCACAGCATGAGTAATGCATGTCCACACACACACACACACACACACACACACTCCATTAACAAGTAGACCATTAATAAAGCACAAACTGTGCTGAGTGATAGCTGGCTTCATGGTCCCTATGCTGGAATAAAACTACCTAGCCTCAGATTTTGTGTGTCAATTAGTTTGAGGCTATTTGATTGAATTCAATTTTATTTACACATCATGTGAGCACAATTTAAACAGGCATGTAGTTGACACATTTGATCCTCTGTACTCAAATATTAACTGACATCCTGCATGCTGCTATCACGTATGGGGAAAACATAACGCAAAATTACATTGACAGAAATGACAATTTAACATTTAAATAACCCCCCCTAAGAGATTACTTAACAAATGAATAGCAACTCTTCTTAATTTCGGCGTAGGACAAGAATATTTGTTTCGATTCAATTTAAAGTATTTGTTCACCTGTTATTCACACAGTGCTATTCCATCTCAGCAGATGATGCTGGATGGCGTGAGTGGGTGTCATATATACAGGTTGACGTTTTACAGAAAAGGGCTACTTGCTAAATCTTCGACATACCGAATCTACCACAGAGTCAAAACACAAGAGGCCTTGCGTTTGGTATGTATTGTGGTTTATGTATGTCTGCAGATGAGCAAGATAACTTTAAATTGTCTGATTTGAAATTGACTGGTAAAAACAACGAAATTTAACATTATAAAACAACATATGCTGCAGCTGGAGAGCCAAACACCAAACCCATTTAATCTTACTTGTTGTCGCGGGTTTAAAAGTTAAATGTGTTAGATTGTAAGTAAAGATACACGGGCTATTTGAGTGAAGTTACCTGAGCCATATTTGACATCATGGGAATGCAAGCGGACGTTGTGTCTAGTGTTGAGCAGTTTGACAAGTGAGCCGCAGGTCACATAGTTGAGCTCCGACTCTCTTCCTTCACAGTTTGACCACAGCAGCAGAAACAGCAGTGATTTGACAAAAAAGCGGAGAGCGTGAATTAACTCCATCTTTGTGGCTCTGTTTTCATAAACGGCGAACACTAAGAGGATGAACAACAAATTCAGTCACCTTCAATGGTTGCTGCTGGTTTCAACCAATCACAGCTTGACAAGTCCCAAAATACGGAACTAAATGTCGACATGCGATTGGTCAAATTACGTGTTTGCGCGGTTCCTTCTTATGGAAGGCTATTTGCGCAAGTAACGTCTTAGATATTTCTTGTTTAGACTTAATTAAAATGCATGTTAAACATTTGGCGCTTTAACACGTCGGGTAGATTTTCTATGCCTTAAAACTTCATGGTTTGTCGTCTTAACAGCAAATACCTGTCACAGCCAACGGGTTATTCCATTCTTGTCTAATAGGGGTGTTAGAAAGGAAGTCTGAGTAGTTCGTGGAGCACAAACCAAATATTAGGCTACGCTATGGCTCACATTGTGTGCCTGCAGTTAACTTTATCATGATGATCCATTATTTGTCCCATTCGTTTCAACTATGTTACAATCATCCCTAAATCTATCTGCTTGTAATGTTACGAGTCCTACCACTAGGCGTCACTATGCACATTCACATGTTTGTGCCATTAATGAAGAAAGATGAGTTACCAGCCAAGTATGAGCAACCAGGTATAATGCTGTATACCTTATCTTTAACATGGAATTCCGCTTTATATTAACGACCCTGTAATGTTTTGGTATGTACTCATCAGTGGGCTACATATGTATCACAATATTTCTTCAAAGGAAAAGAAACTTAGATTTTTTTGGGATTATACAATCCCCTATTTCCTGGGGTTTATAGATTAAATAAATGACCAGAATCAGACTTAGCTTTATTACCAAGTAGGTTTACACATACAAGGAATTTGGTATTTTGGTTCAAAACAATAAACATAGTAGAAATATAAAGCAAGTACTGCAAGTTAAGAATCATAAATATTAAATACAAAATCCACTAAGATATTAAAGAATATTAAAAAATATATAATAGGAAAATAATAAAGAATATGTACAATATGACTTATTTAAATTACAGTTTGTGCAATGTGCAAAATATTTACATGGGAATGTGCAAAAGCTTACAGTATGAGTATACTGTACATGACAGGCAGAGCACTGCTGTAGTGAACAATGTTATGCAGGGATTTTGTCTGAAATACTCTCAATGTATATAGAAGTAGTGGCTAGTAGTGGGCTATAGATGGCAATCGTGAGTCTTGAGGAGTGGACATGGAGGTTGTTAAGGTGGCTCACTTCTTTCACTTACTTTCTCCGAGATACGCACAAGTTTCAATCCAGCGACTGATATGGAGGGGTGAAATCTGTCAGTGGCTAGTAGAGGGGAGGATCACACATTGAAAGACAACATTTATGGCACATTGGAATATAAACATTAGAAGCAGAAGTAATGACTCTGACCCAATATTTAGGCTCTTACTTTATCAGGGATTCTGAACATTTAATTCAGAATTCTTCAAATGTGTCATCAGGTGAAATGGCCATTGTGATGAATTGGGATAGCTTCTCACACACACACACACACACACACACACACACACACTATGTTTACAATCAAATATTTCTTTTAGAAAGGTTGCACCAAATAAGTTTTGGGACATGTATAGTTTTGCTCATTTTATTCTGCTATTAGTGGCACCCACCACATATAGCGAAGACATTTTGATCTATATGTCTTGAAAAACTGCTGTATGGCCACTGCATGTATACTGTTAAAACCTAGATCCTTGAGAGCTTTGAGGTTCTTCAGTTGGAAACTGTGGAGGAACCTCCTAAGGTGTTTTGAGGAACCTTCCGGAAAAGGTTCTTTTTTCGATGGAAACTGGAAAATGGACTGAGGAAATAAAGAGATTATTCTGCAACCAAACAACGCCCTGTGGATTCTGTACTGAACGCAACACACAACGTACAGTAACATCAAGCTAAAGTTAAGCTCATCAACCAGGTCACTCCTGGGTTAGACATCTCAGTAGCTAAGTAATAGGCTGAGTTCCTTTAATGTCAATAAATCCATTAATTCAGCAATTCAGTACAACAGACTTGACTCAGAACTAGTATGTGTGTGTGTGTGTGTGTGTGTGTGTGTGTGTGTATGAGGCTCACTTTTTTTTTAACTTACTTATACCTATTGGAACTATCATTTGACTTCATACCAACCATTCAATGTTAAAAATTAGAGTCTTCCTTGTATTGTATTCTCTGCATAACTCCAAAGATGAAATAGATCCCCAGTAGGGCACCAACTCCCACTAAGATGTCATCTGGCTACGCAATGTCAACTCCATCTATGTGAAGAGAGATTTTACCTCTGGCACTCAAGGGCTTCCTGCTCACCAGCAGCACAGGTGTTGGAGCCTTCACCACCTATGAAAAGCACATATACAGTATCTGACATAAATCTATGATATTTACAATGTGATGTTCAAGCACTCTCACTGTGCTTTAACTGTCTGCAGTGGCAGCTTAAATGCTGTTTCTATCGTATATTAATCTTGTGTAGGTTAAGTAGGCATTAATTAGATACCAAGTTCTAAACAATGACATTTTGCAGTTAAGTTGTAAAGCGTTGGTAAGCGTAAGGTTTGAGGGTTGTTGCAGACGCGGAAATCTTTTGTGTGCCACTCACCATTTTTCACATAATGCTATTAGATATGTCTACCCTTTGTTCATTTTCCCTTTTAATACAGGGAAATTTGGGCACTTCAACCCACCACAAGATTTGATACATTACTTTTTTTTAAACTTGTTTTGATTTGCTCGTTCCTTAAAAACAAAACAGACTATACATTGTATACCTAATGCCAAATGCTTGTGGATGTATTTCATTCATTGATCAAGCATTTGGAGGGTCAACAGAAATACATTAGTACCATTGTAGCTATTGGAAATTGATTCTCTTTTGCTTACAACAGTTTTGCATATTCTGAGCTCTTGCATTCCTGCTGTGTTTTGTTTAGTTTAATGGAACTCTGGAGTGTATTACTTCTTTGATGTGGTTCATTCTGATAGGTGAGCATGCCCTATCTATCCTAGATGTGCACTGACTATCAAAAGCTCAAATCTCAGCTCATAAGAATCAGCACATCTGATTCGGAAGTTACCTGATCATGTTTACCACTTGAGCTGCTTTTCTGGCAGTAAAATATATTATTCTCACAATTATATGCAATAAAAGGAGAAGGAGGAATACGTTCATAATCAAAAGAAAATCCCACTATTTCCAGTAGGCATGATGGGAGTGGGACTAATGTATTTCTGTACTCACCTATCCAAATGAACCACACCAAAAGGAGTAATATACTCCAGAGTTCCATTAAAACAAAATATGGCAAGGCATACAAGAGCCCTACCACTTGTCTGGAAGAGTAATCTATTAAAAGTGAAACTTTTGTTCATTAACTCCATGCAGGGTTTGAACTCACAATGCTAATATGCTGGAAAGCTGGAAACTCCTGAAGAATGTCACTCTTCATTTTCTCCTTCATGTCTATGTTTGGATGGACCGTTTTGCACTCCTCTTTCATTCATGCGACATGCATCTGTACACTACAGCTGTCTTCAATTCCCTGTAAATTTTATGACATTATACAATTTGTGTTCTAATGGTCATCAGTCTCTCAAGTTTTTGAATGGCAATTCAGAATCAGAATCAGAAATACTTTATTGATCCCCGAGGGGAAACTCTTTTGTTACAGCAGCTCACTATCACATCAGTGCACACAGGAATAGAAGTACTAAGCAAAAAATATAATACACTATAATACAGGTCAGATAAATTAAGTACCAAGTGGGTATAAGTATAAGTATAAAAATAAAACAAGTGTAAAGTACAAAGTGGATTTACTGGTTGATGATAAGTATGTACGGTATAATAATACAATGTAATAATACAAGTAGTAAGTAAATAATACAAGTAGTAAGTAATACGGCAACAGGCAGCATGCATAAGATAGAACCAACCACAGAGACCATGTATGAATTAACTCTCCACCTAAGTACTGAACTGTGAAGGGCAAAGACAATTTGGCTACCATGTGTCACTAATTACCTGAGACATTGTGTTACAGTGCGTCTTGAGACACTCAGTATGTCTGCAATTTGCTGTTCAGTGAAATTAAAAAGACAAAAACTGGAGTTTCTCTTTGTTATGAAACAAAGTGGCTGTCCAGCCTGTCCTGTAGTTCGGGGAGCACTATATCCTTGGGACATTGCAGTAGTGAAAAACCAACAACAAAATAATGTTATTAGAAAGTTTCTAACACATCATGACAAGCCACCAGTGCTCAGTAACACTGATCAGACTATTATAGTTGTAACATTTAGGTGGTACCATGTGGGTGAGACCCTACCCAGATAGGCTTTTGTTTATAGCAGGTAAAATAAGTATTGAACCATTTTTCTTAGTAAATATATTTCTAAAAGTGCAACTGACATGAAATTTTCACCAGATGTGCAATCATGCAAACATGCAATCCACACATGCAAAGAAATCTAACCATAGATGTCCATAAATTAAGTTATGTATAAGAATATTAAATGACACAGGGACTGCCAAAATCAAAAATAAATAAATGACTCAAAAATATTAGTATGCCATTAAATGCACCAAAAATAATTTTAAAATGAATGGAGGCATTAAATAATTTATAAAATGTGACACAAATGGATATTTCTGTTTATTTTGCTTCTGTATTTATTTACATTCGTATTAATTCCCCAATTTATTTACTTTCCCATTAATTTTCCGTTTTATTCATTTCTGTGGTAGTTTAAGGTTTTTCATTTCCTGTTTTATTTTGTAGTGTGTTCCTTCCCTTGTGTGTCTTGTGGTTTTACTTCCTGTCTTTGTTTTCCCTCCAGTTTTGATTGTTGGCCCTTCCTTGATTGTTTGCACCTGTGTCTCGTTGTTTCACCTCCCCTAGGGTATTTAGTCTTTGTTCAGTGTTGGTCCATTGTTGTTATGTATGGTGTTATTCCTGCATGATGTGATTTCCTGCCTTGAGTTTTGTTCCTGTCTTGTGAGTGTTCCTGACCTTTGTGTGTGTAGCCATTTGGTGCACTTTTTGTTGTACCTGGTTCCAGTGCCCAGTTCCCTGGCATTTTTACCGTGAGTTCTGTTCTGGATTCTTTGTCTCCCCTGGACCTTGGCTGGATCCTGGATTTTGTAATTTGCATGCTCCCGATTGAACTGTTTTGCCACCTCGGACTCACTAATCTTCGTCCACCACTGCAAGCCGGTAACCTATCTGTAATTTGCCTGTTTGTTCACCTGTCTGCCTACCGGTCAGGCTGTTTGCGGTCTTGGCGCCTTCTGGGAAACCCTCCAGGAGAAAGCGTGGCTCCCACAGCGGCTCCGCTGCCCAGCTGCTCGCCTGCTCCGCTGCCCAGCTGCCCGCCTACTCCACAGCCTCCTGTCTCTGCTGGATCGCAGCAGCTCCCTGTCCCATCACATCACAGCAGCCATCATTACGACAGTTAAGTGACGGCATCAATCACAATTTACAACAACATGCGCTAGCTAGATGCACATTTAGTGTTTTGCTAAACAGATATCGTCTATTTTGAAATCTAAACTTGAACAAATATGAAACGGTGGTTATTAACATCAAACGAAAAAGAGAAGGGAGCAAAGATGCCTGCTGATGAGATAGCGAGATCAGCGAAAAATGCAGAGGGCAGAGAAGAGGATGAGCTGCCAGGACTACCCTCCACCTCTGGAAGGGCAGCCTGGCAAACTCATGCCCCGCAAACGGACCATCCCTCCTCGAAAGCCAGAAAATACAGAGAGGAATACATGAACTATGGTTTCACGTGCATTGTTATAAATCAGGTACAACACCCTCAATGCGTTGTGTGCTCCGAAGTCCTCGCACATGAGAGTCTGAAGCCCGTGAAAATGCAAAGACACCTGAACACCAAACACCCCAGCCTCACAGATAAACCCACTGACTTTTTCCGCAGAAAGGAGAAAGAGTTACAGGGACAAAAGAAAGTCCTTATTAAACAAACTATACCCACTAAAGCTCAGAGGGCTTCATATGAGGTGGCATATTTAATTGCACAGACCAAAAAGCCACACACCATTGGAGAAACTTTAATCAAACCAGCAGCAATAGTTATGAGTTGCATCATGCATGGAGATAAACTGGCCGCTGAGCTGGAACAAGTGCCGCTCTCTGATGGGACTGTATCCCGCTGCATTACAGAAACGACTCAGGATATCAAGTGTCAACTGATTGACAGAGTGAAGAAGAGTGGGAGGTACGCCTTATAACTGGATGAATCCACAGACGTGTCCAGCACCGCTCAACTCCTTGTATTTGTGAGATATATTTTTGAGGGGAAACTAAATGTGGAAATGTTATTTTGTACGTAACTGGAGGGATCATGCACAGGTGAGGACATTTTCAATAAACTGGACAGCAAACTTAAAGATGAAGGACTATCTTGGGGCGAGTGCATATCAGTGTGGACAGACAGAGCTGGGGCAATGCTGGGAAAAAAGAAAGGACTAAAGGCACAAGTCCTCCAAGTTGCACCTCACCTCAGTTTCACGCACTGCATCATACACAGAGAAGCCCTTCCGTGCAAAACCCTGAATGCAGGGTTTAAACATGTTCTTGACACTGCTGTGAAGATTGTTAATTGCAGAAAATCACATCCACTGAACACACGACTGTTTTCCACTCTCTGTAATGAAATGGGATCAGAGCACAAAGGCCTGCTCCTGCATACAGAAGTCAGGTGGCTGTCTCGAGGAAATGTGCTGAGACGCCTGTACGAGCTGCGGGATGAGGTGCGCATCGTCGTGGGTCGTCAGCAGTCCAATATTGGGGGTCGCGGTCTCAAAAGTTTGGGAACCCTTTGGGTCCATATACCACTACACACATCATACAACAATTTCTGCTTCATTATGCAAATGAGGGGGGGCTGTGTGTCATGGGGTCAACTTTTCACCTATTGGGTGATCGAAATCAGAGTGTATAGATTGATTATACATGCTTTGTTTACTGATGAACAGATAGCTTCACTTGATGCTAAAGTAGCTAACCGCTAACTGCTGCTAACTGTAATGTTAGCTGCCCTCTAGCCATGCAGCTGAGGTCCGATTAACTGACTCTGCCCGGAGTGGGAGCTCAGAGCAATGGCGGTCCAAAGCACCTGTACTACAGGAGTAAACAATGACACTCCCCCGGTGCTTCGAGCTCCCAGTCCGGGCAGTCAGCTAATGGGACAGCTAGCAGCAAAATGAATGTAGCTAACCGCTAACAACAAGTAGTTAAATATATCTCTCCATCAGCAGACTCTGTAAATCACCGAAAGTTTAAGCAGAGCAGCCGAGTACATCAGAGGGGAAACCAGAAAATATTTCCTCCATAAAATATGATCCAGTTTCACCAAAATCAGTGAATAAAATTATAAAAGTTGTGAGCTCCAACCTAATTCTTGTCTCATTTGTGGTCTGATAAACAGTACATTCATCATTTTCAGTGCCCCAAATCACTATTTTCCAAGCTACTGTAGTTGTCATATTTTGTGGGACCCACGTGAGCACAGAGTGAGTTGGAAACATGATAGATGCGTACTGAGATTAGCAAACTAGTTTCTTAGCTGAAGACCCATGTTAGCCCGGGGCTCACTGGGCGAGCCTACTCAGTATTCCTTCGACTCAGCCACAGCAGCTCAAGTTTTTGTTCCTGCAGCACTGAAGCAGCAAAGAGAAGCTCCACAAACTGGCCAGTCACAATAACAATACACCAAAACACCCCACAGGACAACAAGGTATATAACCACAGGTTATCTGCCGACTGTCCCTCAGTTGCCAGTGGTCACTGGTGTAGCGTTGATCTATACACTCTGATGTAGATCAACCAATAGGTGAAAAGTTGACAGTTGAATAATGAAGCAGAAATGCATGAAGAAATGTAAGAAGAAAATACAGAAATAAGACAATAATAATAACACAAAAAAGTATTATAAAAAATCATTATAAAATATATGAATGAATATATCAAATACAAATGTAAATAAATACAGAAGCAAATTAAAACAGAAATATCAATTTGTGTCACATTTTATGAATTATTTAATGCCTACATTAATTGTATTTTTGGTGCATTTAATGGCATATTAATTTATTTATTGAGTCCTTTATTTATTTTTGATTTGGGCAGTTCTGGCCCTCCACAATGAACTGTGTTCAGAGAGAAAGCTGGAAACAATGTGAAAGTACTTAATAGTTTTTTGTATATTCACATGAATAACTATAGCATCAGACCATGATTGCAGGGGTTCAAATGCAAAGAGGCAAAACAGGTAGAGAACAAAATGTACTGTAGTTGCCACATAAATTGGGTCTGTATATACAGGAAAAGAAAGTGTCCAGAATTTTAGTAAGTTGCTTATTTACCATTGAACCCAGTCAGATGAGAACACTATCAGTATTATAAATTAAACTGCAACTTGATCTCTATCAAAGGAGAAAAAAATGCTCCTTCCATCATCTCCATAACCCTCTAGTATGCCTGCAGGAATGAGTCCTAAAACCCGGAAATGAGTTAGCATTTGAGGACTTCCGGTTTTAAATAGGTTTTTGGTTTTATGCCTGAAATAAGGTCTGTGGTTAAAAACATTAAGAGATTTTCACATTTTGCTGAACGACATAAAATACAAAAAACACAATGGCGCTGTACAAAAACTGTGTGGCAAGTTATAAAGTTTTTACTATTTTTGGCTAATAACTCATGAGCAGAGTAGGGGAGGGCCAGAACAAAAGTAACACAGACCTTTTCTCTATAATATGGAAGTCAGGAACCTGCCGTTAAGTCCACTCAAGGTACATCCCGCCATTGAGTCCGCAGCAGAACATGAGCACGATCCAATCAGTTTTCACGACAACAACAAGTAACAATAAACTTAAGTGAGTCGAGAAGAGAGCCGTGGCGAAGGTGTCATATGGGAGTATGGAGACGATCTGGCGCTGGTTGTGCGGTAGATCCAGGTAGGTATACTGTGGAGACTGATTGGATGATGAACGTCACGACGAACAGAGGACAGACAAGGAACACAGGGAGAGATCACACTAGAACACACAAGGATAGGGAGAGAGATGTGGCTAACTATGACATTGTATTGAAGTAAATCACAGGTAATTCTGTAGTAAAAAGTAAAATGTTTTTAATCTACTGCTTCAGCCCAACAGCCATTTTCAAGAAAGAAAATGCATGAACACATGAACAAGGCATTATACAACACATCAGCAGCTCTGCATTTCAACCATAGTGGCAGCTGAGAGGTTGCTGTGATGGTGAGATGTGTTATATTATAGAAATTTTTTTTTCCTTCCCCAGCATATGCATCGGCTCTCATGGAGTCTCTGACTGATGGCTGCTTCAGGTCACAAAAGGCTCTACGAGAGAGAAGTGCCGTCTTGTTCTCCACTGCACCTGACCCCTTTCCAGATCCTGCCAGAAGATAACCAAGGATGAGGCAGTTGGCCTGTATCTCGCACGGCATTCACGGTTTGACACAGGACATTAATGTGAAACCAGCACAGATGTGTTGGTTCCCAGTTTACAGGTTGACATTACTATAAATCAAGGCAAAGTCAGATCAGTCCCACAATTCATAATCATATTATCCTCGGCCAGAGACATACTCAGTCACATTTGCTTATTTGTGAGATATCTCAAAAACCTGGTAAGAGAGATTTTGATGAAATCTGGTGAACAATTAGGCCACTGGCCAAGGATTGAGTGACTGTGTTTGGTGGTGGGATCTTAGTTCTAACCCTCAGTTTACGTTTGTATTGAATGTGCCTTATTGTCTTAACTGCAATCACTAAATATAAGAGTACATTAATAGTTTATTATTTATATAGGACATGTTTATTAGTTTTGCTGCTGCAGCATGCAGGCCTGCAGCATGCAGTATCTGTTCAATATATATATGATCTTAACTGTATAAAATGTTATATAGTATGACTATTGGTGATTGTGATTGATTTAAAGCTTCGTAAATACCCGTTCTTCTGGACACCTCACATGAGGGTAAGAGCTTCCTAATGTGCCTATTCACAATGCCTTTAGCCCAGCGGACAAACTGTATGTAAGCTGTATTGCCATACTACCTGGGGATAGAGACACAATTTCTACAGTTAAACCTGACAATCTTATTTATAACATTATCAAACAGTATGATATAAGTAGTGATGATGTAAATATGGATACTTGTAATAGGGAAACAGAAAATTTGTGGCTGAGGCACATCAGCACCGTGGTGACAGCACATGGGACCTGACAGTGGCTGAACTGAAAGCCCTGAAAGTGGAGCACAGGGTGCAAAAAACATGGAGTTGGACAGCCTTTGGTTGGAAAAATGGCCTTTTCCGTTTTTCAAGGAAACCATGGCCAGACATCACTTCAGGAAGACAATGAGATTCCTGTGGTTCGATTAAAAAAAGAGACCCAACGTGTGCGTCTGCAGTATGACAAGTTTGCCCTGGTATCGGCCACTTGGAACAAGTTTGTTCAGAACAGCATAGCCTGCTGCAAGCCCAGTGCCAACATAACAATAGAGGAGCAGCTGTTCCCCACCAAGGCCCGGTGCAGATTTATTCAGTACATCGGAAATAAGCCTGATAAATTTGAAATAAAATTTTGGCTGGCTTCTGAATGGAGCTCGGTTTCTGGGAAATGAGGAGACACAGAGCAGAGGTCAGCTTGTGGGAGAGAGTGTGGGGCTGAAACTGGGAGAGCCATTCCTGGGGAAGTGAAGAAATATTACTACAGATCATTTCTTCATGTCTCTCAAACTGGCCACCACCTTACAGGCCAAGAAGACAAGCCTTGTTGGCACCATGACGAAAACTAAGCGTGAGTTGCCCCCCTCCGCAAAAGAGCAAGTGGAGCTGTCCAGCACAAAGGTGCTAAAATGTGCTGATGCAATGCTCACCATCTACCAGGGAAAGCCAAGAAAGAATGTGTGCATTCTGAGCTCTGTGCACACAAGCGTGGGCATCACCGATGGGCTGAGGGCAAAGTCAGAGTTGGTGACATACTACAACAACACCAAGTATGGTGTGGACGTCCTAGATCAGATGGCAAGGGTATACTCTGTATTCTACAACATCCTCGACCTGGCTGGAATCAGTGCCCACATCCTCTTCAAGGATTGCACCAGCAGAAAGATATCCCAGAGGGAGTTCGTGGAGGAGAAAAGGGCAGCATGGCAGTTGCCACAGGGTCCCAGTCAGCAGCAGAAGCAAACACCGTAGCAGACACCAAAACGGAGGCAGTGCGAGGTTCGGAGAAGCTGCAAACAAAATAAAACCCATGACACCAAGTGACATGTAACTTGCATTTACTGTAAAGCTTAAATAGCCAAGCACGCTATTAATTAGTTAATATAAAATTAGTAGCCTAATTATTTTATGGTTCTATAGCCTAAACTTCGTTCTTGGCTTTTTTATTTTTTTATTTAAGATCAGCTCGTTTCCAGCTTCTTCAATTATTTTCTGTGTTCTAAATGTGTTATAGATGTTAAAACAACATTTTTCCTAATCAAATTCATATTGATAAATGTATAATTAAACTTTTAGTGTTATTTTGGTCAAAATGACAAAATAACCATCTTATCTTAAAGAGCTCACAGTACCCTATTAGCACTCCCAGGATGCAGGGTTACTTGTGGTTCCTAGAGTCTCCAAAAGTAGAATGGGAGCCGGAGCCTTCAGCTATCAAGCTCCTCTCCTGTGGAATCAGATCCCAGTTTGGGTTCGGGAGGCAGACAGCATCTCCACATTTAAGAGCAGGCTTAAGTCTTTCCTCTTTGATAGATAGGAGACTTCCCATGATGCACCTCTCTCCTCCTCTCCCTCTCCATCTGTATGCATTCTTATCCCATGAATGCATGTAACTAACTCGACATCTTCTCTCTCCAGTAGATTTGTGCTTTCTCGTCTCTGTCCTCTCTCCTTCTGTCACTTTCAGCAGGTATTTCTTCCTCCAGAGCTGCAGAGTCTGGATCTATGAATGCAAGGCACCTTCTGTTCCTGCTCAACAACTGCTACTACAATTATTAGTATTATTATTATTAGGGTCTCTGTAAATAATATTATTAAGAATGCAGTCTAGACCTGCTCTATAGGAAAGGTGCAATGACATAACTTCTGTTAGGAATTGGTGCTAAATAAATAAAATTGAACTGAATTGAACTAAGCATATCAAAGAGGATAAGCTTGCTCATGGTGGGATTTGTTGGGTCTCTGTAATTAATATTATAAAGAGTACGGTCTAGGCCTGCTCTATAGGAAAAGTGCAATGAGATAACTTCTGTTATGAATTGGCGCTATATAAATAAAAATTTAATAAGGAAAAGCAGCGGGGAAATGGAAATGCAAATGGGTAAGGAAATGGCCCTTTTAAGGGCCTTATTAAAATCTGTATTCTTAATTCAATTTGATTCCAGTTATTTCTCTTTTTAAACTGCATTTTTAAAGATTTTGAAATTCTATTATTTATTTGTGAATTCAATTATGTATCTTAAAATGATGTACTTATTGACTGTTTTAATGTTGTTATAAATCCCTTTTAATTTGAACTATTTATTGTTGGATTAATATTTCATTTGTAAATTCAATTTATAATTCCCCTTATTGCCCATTAAAATATCAAATAAGGAATTACTTTGTAATTTATTCATAGATTAATACATTAATTTATAGACATTAATGCCTATTTTTATCATACAATTAGTTATTAATTAATGAAATGCTTTATTAATACTTCCATGACTGTTGTATTTAATGTAAACTTGGAGAACCAGGAAGGCAGGAGTAGGACCCAAATGCAGACGTACAAGCAGAACAGGTGCAGTTTAAACCATTTAACAGAGACAAAAGGCTTACAGTAAGGAGAGGCAGGCAGTAGTCAAAAAAACGGGAACACAGTCCAACAAAGGCAAACCAGTCCGATTGGAGTAAACAAAAGAGTGCAATAATAAAGGCAATCTCCAAACGAAACAGAGAAGTAATCCAAACACATAGGCGGGAACACAGGCAACGAAGATCAAGACACTCGACATGGATACAATGTACAACTGACGAACTGACACTGAACAAAGGAAAAACTCAGACTATATACACTAGGTAGGGGAGACAATGAGACACAGGTGCAACTCATTAAGTCAAGGCAAACAATCACAAGTGGAGGGAAAAGAAAACAAAGACAACAAGACACAGAGGAGAGGAGAACAGTATGTACCATTATAGTTCAGTTACTCATACACTAACTTATTCTTACTGAATGTGTGTGCTTGTCTGAGATATATTTATTGCTTTTATTATTCAGCATATCTTGCATTTATTTATAAAGAATGAATGATATATTTGTGTACACACACAGAAAAAAATCCAGTTTGTATTTAGTATATAGAAAATTATTCTTTTTTTTGTTTTTTTTTCATTAAAAAGCATTATGTAAACAACCTGGCATTTAAAGGGTTAAAATCCTGAAAATGAATGAATATTTGGTAGTTATGATCAGGATCGATGTTGGTTAAAAAATTAACTAACTCAAAGTGGAAAATAATAATAATATTTAGCAATATTTTTATTATTTGACATGGACATTTTTGTCCTCTAACGCAGTGTAACTTTTGGAGGCAGGGAAGCACATGAGTTAAACAATTATCAAAATAGTTTATAATTCATTTAATGTCAATCAACTAATTCATTAATCGACTAATTGTTTCAGCTCTACTTGTAGAAACTGTTGGGTAGTTTAATTTATAACAAAATTAAACAAAATTAACATACAGTGTATTCTCATTTAACTCTTTATTATAGTCTAATTTTCCCTATATCAACTAGGCTACTGCAATATTGTTTTGGCTGCTGCATTAATTAATTTATAACAAAATTAAACTACCCAATATTTTATAAACTCTTCATATGTTTTGTGTGTAAAAATCTTAATTTGTAAAGTAACTAGTAACTACAGCTATCAGATAAATGTAGTAAAGTAATAAGTACAATATTTCCCTCTGAGATGTAGTGAAGTAGAAAGTGGCATCATCGACATTTATCATCTGACATTCACTCATATTCAACTAGGTGAAAAATAATTTCCATTTACCTTATTGTGATACATCAAGACATCAATTTTATCAAATTTAGAAGTCCACATTTATGGAATTCATTGAATATGACGCTGAAACCATTACCTTCCTTGCCATCTTTTAGGACACAGTAAAAAAAATGTCTTATTTCATCTTGACCCTTATGGTAAGATGCTTCTGTTGTTGTACATATCTACTTCTACGTCTCTTTTTTACTTTCTTTTCTTTTCTTTTACTACTGTCTATTTTTGCTTGTGTGTTTTGTGTGTATAGATATTGTTTATATTTAAATGGGCTTGTTACTCGTTACTTTT
This sequence comes from Siniperca chuatsi, assembly GCF_020085105.1. Taxonomy (NCBI): domain Eukaryota; kingdom Metazoa; phylum Chordata; class Actinopteri; order Centrarchiformes; family Sinipercidae; genus Siniperca; species Siniperca chuatsi. The sequence goes on along the minus strand of NC_058046.1, from coordinate 30,442,916 downwards.
GTCCTGCCTGAAAATAGTGGACAACTGCAGAGGATAGCAGACAAGCACAGCCTATTCCCCGGTTTTTCCTGTTTATTATCTAACGTCATGAACTGTCCTGCACCACCTTTTCATCATAGGCAGTTTGGCTTTCTGGCTTTCTTTACCAGAAAAAAATGAACAGCTGACTCCTTAGAGTGTCTTTTAGTACAACCGAACACCAAAGAAGACATTTTTAGGTGACCAAAATGTTAAATTAACTTTCATGAACTGAAAACACACTGTGAAAGGGTCAAAGTTCTTAGACGAAAACACAGACAGCACCCAAAAACAAGTTCATGTCTAATTAAATGTGACATCTACCTCCTATACTGGATTTTGTAGAAAATACTCATTTTAATTTAATTTATTTTATATAAATGGTTTCAGATGAACAAGTTGACTCTCAATATTATTAAATGTAGCTTCATGATCTTTTGTAACAAAAACAAATCCTGCTCCAAAAATGAATCTAAAATATATATAAATGAAACAGGACTTCTTCAAGTGCCATATACAAATTCTTAGGATTTATTGTAGATGAAAGATTAAATTGGAAAAGCCATATTGAGCACGTATGCAAAAGGTCCATGAAGATGCTTGATGTGTATTGAGTTTGTTCTTTGGTCCAGTGCATTCTCATTTAACTCTTTATTATAGTCTAATTTTCCCTATATCAACTAGGCTACTGCAATATTGTTTTGGCTGCTGCATATCCATCATATCTTGCCAAATTACTTGTGATTCAAAAGAATTCTATCAGATAAGATCCGTCTGCACCTCTTTTTAAGAAAATATTCACTGCTATATAAGGTAAATGTTTTTCAACCATGCTTGTTTATGTTTAAATACATGAATTGCAAGCAAGATCTTTCAAATAATTCAATTCAATTTTATTTAAATAGCGCCAATTCATAACAGAAGTTATCTCATTGCACTTTTCCTATAGCAGGTCTAGACCGTACTCTTTATAATATTAATTACAGTTGGATATGTCACTATCACTCACTAACGTGTTAGGACATGTTTTAAAACTTAAGAAACATCTGTTTTTTGCTTTATTACTGTCAGAATAATCACCCTCATGGAAGTCTAACACATAAGTCATGTACCTTTGTACAATGTCAGTATGTTGTGACCGTGTCAGTCTGCTTTCTGTATTTTTCCACCACACTACCCCCCTTTCAGCATTTCATGCTTGACTTAAATGAATAATACAGAAAACGTATTCCACGGTATCAGAGAAAGAGCTCAGGCAGTGACAGCATTGTCACCTTTTGGGGATTCAAAAAACCATATGATGGGGACAACAACCACGATGGTTATCATCAGAAGGCAGAATGTTGTTCCCCTGAGGCCACACCAGTAGCATACGAGCTCCACGCCTATGTGCACTCCCTAACCCTAGAATATGTTTGTGTATGTCTGTAGGGCTTGCTTATGCCCCTCCTGGGGAGCGGATTTATCAGTGTGTATATATAAGTAATGGTCACATGTGCATTTCTACACCTTTTTTCTGAGCAGCAAAGGACACCTAGCAGTCATGGCATCCGACAGATGTGTGGATCTCCTCCAAAGAGTTGATGTGGTGCAGATGAAGGTCAGGTGTGTGATATAAAACAGGTGTGTAATTAGAATTTTGGTGAGGGAGTGCGTTGTGTTTGTGTGATTGTGGAGCCTGGCGTGTCCGTGACAGTATCCCCCCCCTCCATGGCCCGCACCTGAGGGCCGAGGACCCCGACGTTGTGGTGGCCATCCTCTTCCACGAGGGGCAGGTCGGTTTGGATGGTTCGTGTGGAAGGCGTCAAGTAGAGAGGGGTCGAGGATGTCGTGTCTGGAGACCCATGATCTTTCCTCGGGACCATACCCCTCCCCTCCCTTGTTGTCGGAGGCGGGTAGGTCGGTGATGAAGTCTACTCCTAGGTGTGACCATGGTCAGTTGGGAGTGGGCAGTGGACAGAGTTTACTGGATGGAAGATGGCGTGGGCTTTTTGCAATTCTCACATCCCTGGCCATATTTGGCCAGAAGCGTTCTCATACCAGAGAGAGGATTTCATTGGCCCCTGGGTGACCACTGCCCAGAGATGTGTGGGAAGAATGGACCAGGGTGATGCATTGAGTTCTAGGGATATACTGTAGATTTGGGGGGCAGCCAGGCAGAGGCATAGGAGGAAGGCATGGAAGTCTCGGACCACTGGATGGGGTTCACGATGATCTGTTTGGGAAGAATGGTTTCGGGTTCTTCAGTGAGTTTGTCTGGGGCATATAACCGGTATAGGGCATCTGCTTTCCCGTTACGGGAGCCGGGGTGATAGGAGATGTTAAAGTTGAAATGAGTGAAGAAGAGGGCCCAACGAGCTTGACGGGTGTTCAATCGTTTGGCTTCCCGGGTAGCCAGGACAGAGACTTGGGCTTGTTGTGGAGGAGATCGGTCAGAGGTTGGACTATGATACTGTAACCCTGTATGAAGCGACAGTAAAAGTTGGCAAAACCCAGGAATCTCTGTAGTTCTTTAATGGTGGTAGGTGTTGGCCAGGTCCGAATGGCTTTGACTTTCCCCCAACTTTCCTCCATCTGGATGCCACTGCTACTGAAGTTATAGCCTAGGAACTGCACTGAGGTTTGATGAAACGTGCACTTCTCTGTTTTGAGGAAGAGTTGGAATTCCCTCAGGCATTCCAGGACCTCCGCAACGTGGTGGCGATGTTTGGCCAGACTCCGGGAGTAGATCAAGATGTCATTGATGTAGACTAGGACCGACTTGTGGAGAAACTCCCGGAGCACCTCGTGGATGAAGTCCTGGAATATGGAGGGGGCGTTGGCCAAGCCATATAGCATGACTAGGTATTCGTAGTGGCCAGTGGGTGTCACCAAGGCGGTCTTCCACTCGTCCCCCTCGCGTATCCGGATGAGGTTATACGCGCTGCGGAGGTAAAGACAGTGGCCCCGCGAAGCTGTTCCAGAGCTGCCAGGACAAGGGGAAGAGGATACCAGAATTTGACGGTAATGTGGTTGAGTCACCGGTAATCCACACAAGGCCGCAAGTCTCCATCCTTTTTGGCCACAAAAAAGAAACTGAATGCCGCAGGGGAGGTAGAAGGTCGGATGTATCCCTGGGCTAAGGCCTCCTCTATGTACTCCTCCATGGCTCTTTGCTCGGAAATAGACAGAGGGTAGATTTTTCCACGGGGCACTGGTTCACCCGGTATGAGGTCGATGGCACAGTCCCATGGTCGGTGTGGTGGTAATCTGGAGGCTCTCCTAGGGCAGAAGACATCCCTGCAGGCGGCGTAGCAGGCTGGGATGTCCACAGACTGTTTCTCTCGTGGGCTCTCAATGGAGGTGGTACAGACCGGAAGTTCCTTCGGACGGGTGGGATGGTGAAGGCAGGCGAGGGAAACAGTCTGGGTAGCAGAAACGACCCCACTGCAACACTTCGCCGGTGGTCCACGGAATGATGGGGTTGTGTTGTTCAAGCCAGGGGCGCCCTAAGATTACCTCCGCGGTCGAGCCCTCCAGAACCAGCAGATATTGTTGCTCCTCATGTAGCACTCCCACTCGGATGGTGACAGGACCAGCGGCCCTATGGACATGGGTGTGGCTGAGGGGTGTTCCGTTTACTGCGTGGATTTGGTAAATTGAGGGCGTGGATGTGGTCTTGAGGTTGAGCTGGCGGCAGAGGGCATCGGAGATAAAGTTGCCGGTTGACCTGGAGTCGATGAGGGCTTGTACTGGTAGGGACATGTCGGGAGTAATCAAGGTTATCAAGGTGGAAAGTGGTTTCAAATTCTTAATGGTAGGAATGATGGCACTCACCAGGGATCTGGTGAGTGGTGAGTTGCAGGCAATCTGTGAGGAGAAATTATGTGAGTTAGAAGCCGTGCAAGGTAAAACTCATCATCATGCGTGAGCATACGTGAAGAAATCTCATCAGGGTTGAAGGAGTTTCTCAAACAATATAATGCTCCACAGCCGTTGTCACCCCGCAAAGCTTTGTACGGAGGGCATACCTCTGCTATAAAGTTGAGACACACCGCTGCGTCGAACGAGACAATCTCTTATGTAGATATGACATCTCTCTATCCTTACTGTAACACTAACTTCCCCTATCCTCTCGGACACCCTGAAAAAATCTATATAGATTTCCAAGAAGGGGAAAAAACAGACACCCTTAGCATCGCTTTGGGACGATGAGATGGAAACATCACACCCGCCATTAAGATCAGGAAAACGAAAGAAACATATACCTTATTCCCCTAGCTGGCTTTATTTGAATAAAAAATGAATCAAACGAATTTAACCGTCCCCAGATCCATCTTTATTTATAAGTTGTAACAATCTTTAAACATTTGTAAAGAACAGACGTGTGGTGAAAAGATCCGGCTCTTTGCAACCTCATACAACTTTCATATTTTTTCACAAATTTTGATACCATAGCATAATTTTCCAACACATCATCTTGATACAAAGACAGCACATTTTCAAAAGATAGACCGCAGGCTCTGTGGCATAAACAATAAACACAATGCTGACCGCACACCGTAGATAACACGTGTTGAAGCTGACGGTTGTTGTATAAAATAGATTCACAACGTTTTTCTAAAAATTGCAAGATGCTTTTAGAGTAATGTGAAAAATCCGGGGAGAATCCGAAAGAATCAAAAAAGCTGCCTTTTTTGCCTTCATCGAGAGTGAGGGCCAACCAGTGCTCTCCTGGTTCGTGTGCAGGGTGTGCGTTGACAATAAAAAAGGCTGGAAGTCTAAAGGACTGACGCAGTAAAGGTAACTGATCCGCAGCACACACTCCGCAAAAAGCATCTCCTAGTAAATGACATAGTAATCAGTCCAATTAATGATTGTTCATATTGTCTCAGTAATAGTCCACAAGCACCTGTCATTTGGAATTAATCTCCAAAATAGACTCGTAACAAGCATAAACGATGAGATTGGTAGTATGGGGCAACAGTTGAATCTCTGAATCTCATTTCCAGTCTTAAACTGGATAAAAAATTCAATAGGACCTCCGTCAGTAATGGCTGACAAAGGCAGGACTTCTGTGTAGAGCTTTTCATTGATAGACAGTACCATCATGGGTGCTGAAAATAAATCCAAGTCACTCGTAGTGCATTTGGTCGGTTTGTGATGCAAAAGCGGCATATTTGTTTTCTAAAATATATCTCCGGAGCTCGCAACAGCGTGCTTTCCTTTGGACATACTTCTCCCTACTGATTTTCTCTTTTTTGACCTACGCTCTTTTACTCGCAGCCCGGGAGGTCTCTTCCTCAGTCTTCTGGCTAAAACCATCATACCTCCGGATCCTTCTTGAGCCCTGTTGTCCGATCGACCCCCTATTCTGCTGTTTACCCTGCCTAGTTTCACCTGAAAATGAGCTTCTTTTGTTTCCATGATAGCCCAGTAATCAGGCCTATTATTTTCTGGCTGCACCTCCCTCATCACTGTTAAGTACCTGATTAGCATATGCTTGGCTTGACCATGGTGTTAATACACTGTGGTAAACGGTTGGCAAGTTGAATCTCAGACCACCATTTCTGTTTTCGAGTTCCCGAACCAGACCCAAGGTTTTCTGCCCAAAATTCTACAAAACAAGACGGTGTAGTCCCTCATTCGTCCAGGAATGTTCCATCGTAGAAAAGGTTTCAGTCGTAGTCAGTTGAGAATGACTTCCGGATGGGAGAATGACTTCCAGATGGGAGCCGAAACATCTTGATTCTGAAAACAGTGTCCAGATGACTATGACTGAAACCTTTTCCACGATGGAACACAATCAAAACGTTTTGGCTCCCATCCGGAAGTCATTCTCAATTGTGAAAAATGGCCCAGGAACTCAGAAATTTGAAGAGTATCGATACTCAGGAAGACTCCTTCCTGAGGGCAGGGCTTAAGTAACACAGAGTAGCTTACATTTCTGAGTTTTTTTGTAATTTTGATTTTTAAGTAATGTTAATAAAATGTCTCAGTGAAATTGCACATTTCACTGGGGAGACAGGTTGAAGTGTGTGCTGTAGTGTTGGCTAACATTAACATTATTTAGCAAGTTAACTCAAAACTGCCATGCTTGGAGATGACACATTGGCTAGGAAAAATTCTGCCATTAAAAGTTTTATAAAAAGAGTCCTGTGCTAGCACCGAATGTTTAAGCAATAGCGCCTCACTTTAAAATGTTTATTGACAGCAGTGAAATTACAGTCTGGCAGTATCTACTTTGTAATGCAGGAATAGGACTTGGAATCTATGTAAGGGTGGGCCCAGTCCTTTGTCACCCCTCATTTGTAGATCTACTCTGTCAAATTTAGGTGGAGTTGTATCAAGTTTAGATGTCAATTGTCAGACTTCGGCTGAATTCAGACCAAATCAGGAGTTGTGTCAGGTTTAGTTGCCTTTTGTCAGGCAGACATATGTGTGGAAAGGAGATGGACTCTCCAAATATGAATCAGATTTATTGGAGATGCTTTACATGTAATTAAAATGCTTTTGTATTCACCAGAAACTGGTTCCTTTCAGTTTGGTTGTAATACACAGTGATGAAGAAGTGAAGTTTGACACAGTACATCCAGAATGAGAACGTCGTAAGCGGGCTATTTACCAGAACCCAAATGCAGGAACTCTCAGAAACGGCTAGATGAATGTGACGGTTTTTATTGTGCAGATTATTATAAACAAGGATGAATGCTAAATCCGGCGTCACCTGTGGCCTTGCCACTCTGCATAACGCCTATATCTCCCTGTCTCCAGCGTTTCCCCTTTTGTTCTGCCTCCGTGTGTCTTGCATGTCCGAGCGCACGTGGTCAGAACAAGAAAGCATATGCAGCGGGAGCTTTAAAGTTTCACTCTGCCGGGTGTTGTTGTCTTTAAGGGCCAAACTAAAGGTGTATGCGTATGATCTGTTTAGGATAACAGTGCCAGGTTAAAAGGAGTTAGTTAGAATGTCAAGACTCTGTCTGTGTGGAGCATAACATCAACTTGGCAGTGGCTGAGAACTTCGGTTGCAATAACCTCATGTTAACCATGGAGAAGATCACAACAATAATAATGAAGGGAAAAAGAGGTTGCTTTGGACATGCTGCTCTGTTAGCCGGCGGTCCGTCTGTTGTGTACGGGCCAGGTGGGGAAGAATTGCGGTCCGATGCAGTCCTTTTCTGTGCAGTGTCCATTTATGCAGATGGGTGGAACCTGGTCTGTTGTCTGTTGTCCTCCTTACAGTTATCTTGGCGCTAACTTCCGTAGTTGCTTTTAAAGTTCAGCTGACAGGCTTTGTGAAATAGCCATTGATGCTAAACCCCGTTGCAGAGATCTAGTAGGCCCTTGCATCGCTACTGCATGATCAAAGAGTTTGGTGCTGCTGTGTGTTTCTCTTCCGAGCAGATTACACGGTGGTGGTAGCAGACAGCTGTCTGCTGCGTGCTGGAGGCAAAGCCAGGAGGAAAGAGAGATAACAAATGACCACTGTCGAGGTCAGAAAAGCCTCTCTCCGAGTTGGTTGATGAGGAGGGATCCACACGAGACCTACAATTGTCTTTTAACTAGTATTTATATCCTCACAATTATTACAAACATTACAAACAATCTAACAATAAAAACAAATACAGACAAATACAGACAAATACAGATAAATACAGATATATCTGGAGACACAGCACAGAGACCTCTCCAGGCGATCTCCCCGCTATGTCTGAAGCAGCAATACAAAAGTGGTTGGTTATATGTCCTGAGCTCCTCTTGGTACACAATGCTATGTAAATGCCTAAGTTCACACTTCCCATTCCTCTTGATCTTCACCGGCCGCTGCATTCCATTCTCAGGTGTGATCAGAGCGGCTGGTCAGTAAGGAAATGCGAGTCACCCCCATGCATTGATCAAGCAACCCATCTCAACAGGGTGCTGGCTCTGGCCTGCCAACACATGTGCATACATTTCTTCCCACTCTTTGTCAACCCAAATCACCTCTGTATGTCACAATGGGATTATCATATCCACTGTACCTTCCCCCACTTTCTCGTATCTAACTGTTAATTAGATTGCAGTCTATGGTGCAGAACAGCTGCTGACCTGAGACGTTACATTAGTTAGACTTGTACAGAGGCAAACATCTTACATACAGGGTGTACGTAGCACAAGCTATCAATCCTAATAACACAGCCCAAGTTTTCATATTTGACACAGCTGAGCCCATTTTATTGACCTGGTGACATCACGGGTCACAGGTCAGGCTGGCCAGTAGTGGCTGGGATGCTGCGTTCAATGTCTTCCAGGATTGTGGGACAAAAGAGAATGTAGTCTCCTAATAAAGTTCAGTTAAAAATCACACAAATTAATGAATTAATCTGTGGAGTCCCAACACTGGTGAGTGTCACAGCCTGTCACGGCCTCACCAGCCTGTAATCACCCACACCTGCTCCCAGTTACACTCCTGCTCTCCATTAGCCCCAATCACAGCCAGTATAAGCAAGCGATCTTCATTCTCCAGCGGTTCCCTTCCTCAACGCTTCTCTCTTTCCATACCCACTCTCTCCGGCTGTATCCCAATAAAGTGCACTCTTGTTCATCTCTGTGTCCCCTGCCTGTCTGTACCGTAACAGTGAGGTAAGTCACGTGTTGGTTAGGTTTAGACAACAAAACTACTTGGTTAGGTAGTAAGAAGTCATGTGATGTAAGTAACGTAAAACTTTAAATAACTCAACGTTAACTTGTGGTTTCACATGGGACACAAACCCAGGTCTCCTGGGTGAAAGTCCTGTGTTTGTTTGACCCATCCAGACTTTCTCACTGTTTATGTTGCTCGTTATACTATTTCACCTGACTTCCTTAAGGCTTCCTGGCAGCCCTGTGCGTCTCATACAAACATTTGTGCTGAAAGCTAGCAGAGAGCTTAATCGATCAGCTCTATATATACAGTACTCCCAAATCGTGATAATATTCATAAGTATGTTTTCATTTGTGTATAATTACCTGAAAATAAGAATTGTTGTGTTTTCATTACTTTAGAATGTGCCCTTTATATCTACAGTAGTCCAGAACGAACAAACTGGCTCTAAATAGGGCCTTTCATGTTTTTAGCAAGTTTCGTGGCCAGGGTAGTTTCTCCTGAGGGTGAGGTGAGTGGTAGTCACTTGGTTGCAATCTGCAATTTCATCGCTAGATGCCACTAAATCCTACACACTGCTCCTTTTGAAGCTGTTTCTAGGTTTATTTTATACCTCATACATAATAGCATATTGCATCATTTGCCAACAAATGGTGTATTGAACAGGTATTTTGGTATAGGTGGTCCATACCTCGCATAACACCCTGGAGAGGCCTCAAACAATGGAGAGGGATGTAAGTATAGTTATCAGCACTCTATCATTATTTAATGAATGCTAGATGCTGTAATATCACCCGCCTCACTGATCTTTATGACATCATGTACAGTTTTATTAGTAGAAGCAGGCCTTTGTGATACTTTTGAGACATTGGCTTTTAAAAAAATGACAGAAAGCCAATAAGGAACTCGTTGACAAAATTTACATACCTTTTTGAGTTTACACTGCAAATCTGGATCTGCTATTTCTTCGAGAGTGGGTGGTGATGTAGGTGTAGAGCACAGGTTTTGGTAGAGCCTCTCAGAAAAAAAAGATCAAAGTTTCCTAAAGACGATTAATTGTTGGCATTGCAATATAACATTTATTAAGGATTTTTTTCAGGTCATACATTAATCTCATGACACGGAGATAGTGGAAGTAGCAGATGATGTTGCTGATGTAAGCTTTTTTCTTTTTACGAGCTTTATACTAGGGACTTTCAAAAAGATTAATGTTAATCATGAATAGATTGAATGTTCATTCTTAATGTTGCCTATAGGATTTACATGAGTGGCATGCACTTTGTGCAAGACAAGATGATGATACATTGAAAGTCTGCAAACTGACTAGGAAAAAGTAAGCACACGCAGCATGTTTATATGTTTATTTATTTTTCTGTCTGTTTATATGTGAATTCAGGTATTTACATGAGAATTTAGGCATTTCTTTTTCGTTTTTCTTACTTCCCCCACAGGACCAGGCACGGTGCAGAGAAGTAGACGTTCACAACAGACGCAAAGGGGCATGGTGTGACTCATTTGCTGTTTTTAATTGAACCAAGCATAGTCTGATTTATTTTATTTCTTGTGCTCTTTTGACAGGCTTTGGAAATAAGACGGCTTAATTTGAGCAGCCAGGGTGAGCCACAGAATGGCGTCCCACTGAAAGTGTAATATCCAAATGGCCATGTTGTAAGGAGATTTCACCTCATGCAGCCAATTCAGGTACTCGGAAATTGGGTTCAGATATCACAACACCTCATGGTGCATTATTGCTAATTTACAAAAAATGCAATTATATGTCAACATTGTCAATGTACACTGTAAGAAGTAGTAGTGGTGTGCTTGAGGACTGATCTTGACCATTGAGGATCAAGGAGCAAAACGCAGATGCTCTTGAAGAAAAATAATTTGAGATAATCACATGAACGGAGACAAACTTCAGGCACTCTTGCATGGAGCAGAAAAAGAAACTAGGTTTTAGTTAAGAAGCCTTTATTTTAGCATGTTTAGTTACAACAAATGAAAATTGTGGATTACAATGAGAAACCATGTTGTAGATGGCATGCCTCCAAAAGTAATAAGGACCAAATAAATTCATGTTTTTTGTCTTGAATACATTTCAAGACAAAAAAGAGAGTGGAAGGGTACTGGAGAGACTTCCTTAAATGAATGATTCACTATGTGACAGTTGTGCAGAGTATTTTTAGATTTCATTTGAGCTACTCTGACTTTTGCTGACACAATCCTGCATATCATCATAGATGTTAATGATTTTATTATTTTACTATTTTACAGATGGTGTGTTTGAGATCACACTGGAACACTTTTTGGTGTTTGCTTCTGGAGCTGACCGAGTACCAGCACTTGGTTTTTACCCTCATCCAACACTGAATTTCATTCATGAGATAGGGCGGAAGTACCCTGAAGCCAAGTAAATTAGAAACTTCCTATCCATGACACTTATGTACAATTCACCAAGTTTATGTGTGAGGGCATTATTCAAGCTACCATTTTTGGTCTGGCTTAAAGTCACTGACAGCTAATTTCATAATGGCTGTTTGAACTTTGAAAGGACAAAACTACAACTGTTTTGGTACACAACACCCAAATGTAATTAAATAAATTGTTGTACGAGTGGTGCAGCTTCTTTAACGAATAGGGCATTGCATGATGTGTGAGTATAGTGGGTGTGTGGATGAGTGAGAGTGAGGGAGTGAAAAAAGAAAGCAGGATGGTGGGTGCTAGAGCTAATTACTGGTCAGAAAAGACTATGACTGTCCAGTTAAAGTTCTGCCTGGTGGGTGCTGCAGGGGCGATCATTCACCGAAACCCTCAGTCTTCACAGTGGGATTACAGCCGCGTGATGGAGGAGATGGAAACTGCACACAGCCCTTCTTCAGAGCATGCAACTGTGGTGCCTATTGAACTGAGACAGCACGTCCGCAAACTGGGTGAGGCTCTTCATGTTTTAAGAGACGACATATATGGGAAACTGTCAGTAGCTTACAGTGACTGGACTGAGACTGAGCAGGATGCCATAGGCGTTGAAGTTTTCACTAATGTTGTTGGGATGCAGAAATTATACAGAAAATGTTAGAACAGCCACACTGCACACTAGCCCAAGCTTATGACATCACCCGCCGCCAAGAAATCACCAAGCGGACGGTGTCATATGTCACCAGCCTCATGCACTCAGGGGCATGCAGCATAACTGAACGTAGGCCCCGTGCTGCTGTGAACAGGGAGGGAACCGAGGAGAAGGAAGCTGAGACTGTTGCAGCATCCCCAGTAGCCAGTTGGAAGCCCAAGCCTCCTGACCCCAACCACACACCACATAAAGGGAGAGGCCATAAGGACATTACTCTAGCCTATTAATCAACCCAATCAAACCTAATCTAAATTATAGCTCACTTAAAAGCCTTGTTCTTAGTCTTTCACACCCAACCTGGAAAACACGACAGCCAATTCTATTTGTTATAGTACGACGGTGTAGTCCCTCATTCGTCCAGGAGTGTTCTATTGTAGAAAAGGTTTCAGTCGTAGTCATCTGGACACTGTTTTCAGAATCAAGACGTTTCGGCTCCCATCCGGAAGTCATTCTCAATTGTGAAAAATGGACCGGGAACTCAGAAATTTAAGCTACTCTGTGTTACATAAGCCCTGCCCTCAGGAAGGAGTCTACCTGACTATATTATTATTATATATTTGTTATAGTGTACCTATAACTCCAGGGTATAACTCCTGGTCCTTATTCTGAATTTCTACCTGAATCCTCAGAGTTTTTATCAAGTTTAATCCTTCACACAGATGAAGTTCTTATTGTAGGTGATTTAAATATTCATGTGGATGTTGAAAATGATTAGTTTTTAGTACTGCGTTTATCTCATTAGATTTGATTGGCTTTTGTCAGAGTGTGCATAAACCCAATCACTGTTTTAACCACACCCTCGACCTTGTTCTGGTATATGCCATTGAAAATGAACATTTAATAGTCTTTCCACAGAATCCTTCATTATCAGACCATTATTTAATAACTTTAACTCCTATTAGCCAAATTTTCTATGCTACACTGCTTTCCTGGCCACTGCTTTACCTATATGTTTTAACTTGGAAAAAGTTTTCAGTCATTGGACGTGTGGATCTTAAGTGATTTTAAGCTGGCTGCAACTCGACGTGGTTTACCAGAGTGCCTCCACTGCTGCTAGCTTAGCTAGGTTTGTTTTTAGCCCGGTGGCTTGGCTAGCCGGTCGCTATTACCAAGGATTTTAAGCTTGTAGCACTTTTATGGACTTAACTGTGGACTTTGAGCTTCGCCCGCTGCCTCCTCCTTCACATCGGGACCTCCCGCTGGCCAACAGGTTTGACATCCTGGATATGCAGGACTTTCCTCCACTGGAGGGACGCTCCCTTTTTCCAGCGGTCAAGTCTTCCTCGTCCTCTCGCCGCAAGTTACTGAAAGAGGCCGTGATTAGGAGAAGCTCTGGGGGTCTCATTCGTCCTGAGACGGCAGAGAACCCCTCTGCTAAGGAGGACGCCGCCCCCTCGCCGCAGCAGTCCCGGGCCACAGCTATCCCAGGGATGGCTGATGGAACTTGGCGGTCTCCACAATCACCAACTCTGCCTCCTCTCATCCCCCCAACTACGCTGATTGTTGGAGACTCCATAGTGAGGAATATCCGCTTCGCTAATGCGGTCACACGCTGCTTTCCCGGAGCTACGACCCCTGACATCCTCGAAAAGCTCCCCGGACTTCTGGCTGCACTCCCGACGACTATCACGAAAATCATGGTCCATGTCGGCACCAACGACACCGCCCGTCAGCAATCGGAGCTGACGAAAGCAGACTTCATCCGCCTCTTTGACCTGCTCTACAGCACCGGAAAGCGTGCTTTCATTTCGGGTCCAATTCCTACACTGGGTCGGGGAATTGGCCGTTTTAGCAGTTTCAGCCTTCACACCTGGCTCCAGTCTGTCTGCAGCACCCATGCCGTTGGTTTTATTCACAATTTTAACTTATTCTGGGATCGTTCTTCCTTGTTTGCACGAGATGGTCTTCACCCAAACAAGTCAGGTAGTCGCATGCTGGCGGCTAACTTGCAGCACGCTGTGCTGTCCTCCTCACGTAGTTGACAATTTACATCACCTGTCTCCCCTCCCTCTTCTTCCTCTTCTCTGCCCACCAAAAACTGTGTGAACTGATCATAGTGCTGCTATCTGGAGCCCGGATCCCTCTAGTGCCACTTTTAACATTTCTGTGGTAATTTCGGATAGGTCGTTAATGCGAAACAGACACAGCCGACACAGCAATAATAATAACTTAATAAAGATCCGGGCCAGAACCCTACCTCCAGTCTCAGCCTCAAATCTGAAGCAGCACAGACTTTTTAAGATGGCTCTTCGGCATGTAAGATCCCTCTCTAACAAAACGTTTATTTTAAATGATTTTATTTCTTCTACTGAGTTAGATTTTCTGTTTTTAACTGAATCCTGGTTACATCTTGGTGATCACAGTCAGCTGGCTGAATTGTGCCCTCCTGATTATGACTGCTTTATCCGCCCTAGGGTCTGTGGTCGAGGTGGGGGCCTTGTTACTGTCTATAGGAAGCATTTTAAGTGTGACCTCATAGCTCGCAATGATTTTTCCTCTTTTGAAGTGCTCATGTTTAAACTTGGTGGCCCCCTCCCGGTCATATTTGCTATTATTTATCGCCCCCCTAAACCAGCTGGCTCCTTCTTGTTGGAACTCACTGAGTTTTTATCCAGTCTTGTGTTAAATTATGATAGAATTCTTCTTTGTGGTGATTTTAATATTCATGTTGATAACTCCTCTAATCCCCTTGCTGCTGATTTTTTTAGACAGCCTTTTCCATCCCTCTGCTAGAGGTTTTTGTTTGTCTGTCAGGTTTCTGTTGAGGGTTTTTGCCACAATCTGCGCTGCAGAGGTCAGTTTGAAGTCCTGTCTGTGAAGCAAACATTTCAGTTATTTAATAAGTGCATATGAGTATACTCCTTCCTTGATTGTGCCACATCATTAATTATCACAACTAAAAGTCATTATCATCATCATCATCATGTAGTTTCACCAAAATCAGTGAATAAAGTTGTAAAAGTTGTGTGTTTTTGTACAGTAATCTGTGAGGCTCAGCCCCCATAAACGCTGCAATGTCTATCGTTTTTCAAACCTTAGTCTTGTCTCATTTGTGGTCTGATAACCAGTAAATTCATCAAATTTAGTGCCCCATATCACTTGTTTCACCAAAATCAGTGAAAACAGTTATAAAGTTGTGTTTTTGTACAGTAATCTAGTAGTCAGTGAGGCCTGGCTGCCTTCTCGCCTTTCTGCCACAAGTGAAATACACACGAGCGAAGCAGCAGATATTCAAGGAAGTGGCATCCTAACTGAAGACCCGCCTTCATGAGAGCACTGACAGATTTAATTTTCATTTTCATGTTGATCCCAAAAGAGTATGGTGACATGTAAATGTAAATGCAAAGACTGGGGAAAGACAGGGGACATCCTCATTAGACTGGCTACTTTGAAAAACACCTGAAAACACTGGTGGCAGTGACTTGACGATTGCGCAGTAAGCATTAAAAACGATTGAAGGAATTATCTTTATTTACATTGTGCTTTTTACAGCAGAGACATCTCTAAGACTCATTGCAAACACACACTAAAACAGGCAATGTTGTCAAAGTAATAGGCATAATAAGAGGAAAATATAGGCCCCAGGCTCATATTGTAATTTTACAGTTTAACATGTCCTAGAACATAAAACAATACAGTAACCATCATTGTGGCATGTCTTAAACCTTACAGTGAATGTGTCAATAAATAGAAAAAAATATTAAATAAGGTCTAATTACAAAAGTTCTGATCAGTCAGAATAAGTGTGATTTTAAATATTAATAGCTATTAGACTGTGTGGGCTAAAACGCACAAGAAGCCTAATTCTCCTTTATAATAATTCACTACATGTTTACAATCGGGTAGGCAAACTCATTAAAATATGTAATAATTAAGATCAGTGTATATGATGAAATAGTGGCATGAAAATGTGCCAGAGGCCACTAAATTTGGGCTTTTACGGCCAAAGTCTTTCTTTGGACCCCCTTAGCTGGCTACATTTTCCCACTGGCTGGCTACTCCATATCCTTGTGGAAAACCCTGCATGTGGGAGATCTAAGTATATGAAGCAGTAGTGTTTTCAGTGACTGCTTTTTGTAGTACACATTCTACAGTGCCCTGGTGGGAGAATCTATATCCCACTGTACACTGTTCAATTCTCCTGGCAATGTGTTTCCTGACTCCTCCAACATCAACGATTTGGTTGATTCTTTTAACTACCTCTGTTCTTCAACCTTAGATCTCACAGCTCCTCTGAAAAATAGACCAAACTCAAAGACTAGAAAACAGCTGTAAAAGCCAAAAGCTGTAAAATGAAATGCAGAAGAGCAGAACGCAGACGGAAGAAATTCAGGTCTTCAGGTCCACTTTCTTTCCCCAGATTCCTATTTAAGACTGTGGATCAGTTAGTTAACCTAGCCTCTCCTTGTGCCCATGGTGATTGTGATGCTGATTGTGAAAAGTTTTTTTTGCACTTTGCTGGAAAGGTGGAGTTATTAAGATCTGGTATCACCCCCAACCCTGCCTTTTTAGATGTGGATCACCAACTCAGGGATTCTTTGAGTTACTCTGCCTAAACTAACAAACATCATGTCTCCTATGAGAGTATCCTCCAGCCCTCAGGACAAAATCCCAACTAGGTTTTTATTGGAAGTTATGGATTGTATTGCGCCCCATTTGCTAATTATTTTTAATTTAACAGCTCGATATCTACTGGCTGTGTCCCAGACTACTTTAAAACAGTTTGTGTCCAGTCAGTCATTAAAAACTGGGCTTGATCCCACCCTCCTGGATAACTATCGTCCAATCTCCAAACTGCCTTTTATTTCCAACGTTCTTGAGAAAATTGTTTCTAAGCAGCTTCTTGCTGCTGTGGAAAACAATAATACCTTTGAAAAGTTCCAATCTGGCACCAAAGCACTGAGACAGCCCTTCTCAAAGTCACTAATGACCTTTTAATGATTTCAGACACAGGCATGTGTTCAATTGTTGGGCTGCTGGACTTAAGTGCTGCCTTTGACACAATTGATCATTGCATTCTATTAGATAGATTGAGGCACTGGGTGGGCATATCTGGCGCTGCATTAGACTGTTTCTCATCTTATTTGTCCAATAGGAAATTCTGTGTCGCCATTAATAACTTCATGTCATCCATTTCCTATATCAACTGCGGTGTAGAAAATTCTGGGACCAATACTGTTCTCCTTATATATGCTCCCCTTGGGTGATGTCATCCGCAGACATGGCATTTCTTTTGTTTCACAGTTGTACCTACCTGTCAAGCCCACTGACCTTAGTACGCTGAGTTCTCTGCAGGACTGCCCGTCTGACATAAAAAATTGGGATGTCGATACATTTTCTTCAGCTCAACTCTAATAAAACTGAAATCCTTGTTGTTGGCCCCAACACATCACTAAACAAATACTGCCATCTACTGGCTACCTGTCACAACATATCAAACCTGTTACAAGAAATCTTGGTGTCCTTTTTGATAGCAATTTATGATTGAGCTACATATCACTAAGCTTGTCCTATCATTTAGGTTTTTTT
The DNA here is from genome assembly GCF_020085105.1 of Siniperca chuatsi. Lineage (NCBI taxonomy): Eukaryota > Metazoa > Chordata > Actinopteri > Centrarchiformes > Sinipercidae > Siniperca > Siniperca chuatsi. Next base: position 30,425,640 of record NC_058046.1, on the reverse strand, counting down.
CACCTCAGAAATATTGCAAAAATACGATCTATTTTAAATTTTAGTGATGCAGAAACAGCTTTTATCTCCTCCCCCCTTGATTATTGTAACAGTCTGTACACTTGTCTTAATCAAAAAACTTTGAAACGACTGCAGACTGTACAGAACTCATCTGGTAGACTTTTAACCAGGAATAAGAGGTATGATCACATCACACCTGTTTTAGCCTCTTTACATTGGCTCCCCATTTGTTTTAGGATTGATTTTAAGATCTTATTGATTACTTTTAAGGCTCTTCATGGCTTGCCTCCAGATTATATTTTAGATCTTTTAATCCCTTATGAACCTTTACACAGTTTGAGATCTTCGGGCAGGGGTCCAGGAGTCCAGGAAATTAGGTTGTCTGAGTCAGTTTCTTCTTTTAAGTCTCTCAAAACGCTTCTTTTTTTTTCGGAAAGCACATCCTGATTTTACCTGAGCTGTCTGTTTATTTTATTGTTTTTTTGTTTTAAAAAAAGTAATGTATTTTATCATTAACTGTGGTATTTTATTTCTCTCTCTGTGAAGCACTTTGTACTTTGTTTTGATAAGTGCTCTATAAATAAAGTTTTAGCCTCACCACTTCTGACAAAGAAGTTTAGAAGATGTTTGCCCACAGTTAGATGATAGGACCATATATCCAGCATGTCCAAAAGTTGGTTCTAGTTCCAGCCTGGTTCTTATTTGATTACTCATAATTGCAGTTTCCATGAAATGATGGAACTGAATTGATATCTGCAAAATCAAGGCTGTATAAGTATGAATGTGGGACGTGTATCTTTCAACATTTGTTTTAAGTTTGAAAGTAAATTATGTATTCCCTGGTTGTTGCTGACCTAAACTCTTTTTTTGTAGCACCAGATGCAAAACCAGGATTACTCTGCTTGTTTCCCAGGCGGATGGAGATATGATAGTGACATGGGATGCCAACTTTGGCCTTAGGAAGCAAAGCTCAGTGACAAGAAGTATGGTTGAGCTGTTACATAAAAAAGACCATTATTACTCCCATAATTATCTAAATGTTTCTTAAATCTTTAGGACTAGTATTAACTAAGTAGTAACTTCAAAGCTGACAACGTGCTGAGGTCACAAAAGCAAGAAAAGAAGCTTGATGTTACAGGAGTGTTTGGAGCCTCTTGTCGTCATGAAATGCCCCTGATGTTTGTCAACAGGAGCCAAAGAGAATGGAAAGTGACAGGAGTGACATATATGATTTTGGCCCAGTTTTTCAGAATGATAATTCTCCTATTTGATTGTCCCTATTCATAAAATGCTTAGATTAGCATGACCCTAACATAAGCCATACATTTTCAATCGCCAAATATGACCCTTATAGAATCTGTATGTGAGATTCCAATATATATATAAATATATGAATGTTAAGTTTACCACCATTCTATAATCTTCACTAATATTATGTAGCATGATCAACCCTGATACTGATTTGGATCTTTGTTAATGAAAAGAGTTAGACTTTTCTGAAAGCTGGCCACTACGTCATAAACCAGGCCTGTCCAGAGACTGATAAGCCTTTCCCAGCAACCTACTCTGGCCTGCAAAAACTCACAAAGCGTGAACAACCTAAGCCAGTTTAGTAAATTAAAACTTACGCTCCCTGATCGTGCATAACACAACCCGACACCACCCCAGGAACATCTCGTGATCTCTGGTCTTCATCAAGTGAAAACCAGGACTTGTCAAACCTTGAGACTGAAGGAATAGAGAAAGTGACTTTGCAATGCAGAATGAAATGTATTAATCAATGTGCTACATTGAGTAACAATATAAGAAGAGTGTGGAACTTGATGTAGGCATGCTGATGCCACTAGACCCTGTCAACAAGAACTGTTCCATATGTAAAGAAATTAATATGATGTCATACAAAGTATGGATCACCATCTTCTGCATTAAACTATTCTTTCAGGACATCCATAATAATTTGGGACAGCATGTGTGACAATTTGGGATAAAGTTTCAGTAGTGTAAGTCCGTGCTTACCTCTCTAATGACATATTGACAAGAATATTTTCAACTGATCTCCTGTTGTCTTAACCTTGATATTAATCAAATGAACATGCCTTAGGTTATTGGGTGGTACATATTCGCTTATTATGATGTGCTGAATAGCTAATGAAACAGGAAATGTAAATATGTATCTATGCAACAATTAATTTATCATGGCTGGTAATAAGAGGAAATGTAAGTGAAAGGCTGAATTACACAGGCTCTGAGAGCACCTGTGTGTGTCTGATGATCCCCCTCCTCCTCTCACTCGTCTGAGATAAGAGACAGACAGACAGACAAAAGACTCTCGTGAGATATAAAGATTGCTTAAATATGTGGACATCTAATTTGTGATTTTATTTTACTATTTCATTTATTGTTACAGAAATATGTGTATGTGTATGTGTGACCAAAGGCACACCGAACATGTTGGATGCAGATATCCAACAACTCTGAAAGAAAAACGCCAGCTAAAAGGACACTGTGCCATTTCTGAGATCTAACCAAGGTTAGAAAAGAAGAAACCCTGGTCTTATACACCACGTATAAGTGGTGCAGAGAAGGAGAAATACAGAGAGATGGCAAGACGGAGTGAAGTAGATTCAAAGACTTAACTCTTAAAGAAAGAAACTCTATTAGTGAACTTAAATTGCTGATACCAGATTAAAGAAGTTGCTACATCCATTTGCAGCACCGGAGTCCTAACGAGGACCGTAACAAACTTTAAACTCAACCATCAGCTGGCAGACGCTCACAACGCGTTGCCATCACAACCGAACTTCATCAGCCTGCTTATGGAGGAAGAGATCTGACTCAGGACAGAGTTCCCCCGTGGGGCCGACAGCACGTCCTGAGACATGGAACTCAAGGGAGTTTAATCCGGAACCGATTGCCGCCGAGTGCCCAGAGAAATGGCACTGCTTCTCCTCTCCTCTTCCCTTCAGACAAGCGTTGCCCTGCTGATAGCTAAATTACTTCAGGTGATTAATAATCCCTAATAATAATTTCTCAATTACTTCTCAATTGCTAAGCAGTGGTATTGTTTATTTAATTGGTAACTATTAAAGTTGCCCACATAGTGGTTTCCTGTGTTTACACAGGTTAATAAGTTAATACCGCTAACCAAACAATCATTCACTGCATCCTCTGTGTCAAATGGTCATTCATTCACTTTTTTATTATTCATTGTTGTGTTCATATCATTCATTCATGGTTTCATTTATCCGTTCATTTGTGTGTCTAGTAGTATAGTTGTTTGTGTCGTCTAGTAGTTAATTTCCTGTGTGTGTAGTTAGTAGTTAAATAAACATTTATAAAACATTAGTTATTGTGTTTTTGTGTGTATGAAATATTCCAATCACTGTCCCAAGACAAGAACTCTGTAGCAACTTCTGTTTAAGACGCTTTGAGTGGTCCGAAGATTAGAAAGGTGCTATACAAGCACAAAGATTACAGGCTACTGCAGACAATCTAGAGCATTTGCAGGCATGGGGAAGGCCTGAAGGGCTTGGGTTAGGGCTGAAAAGCCTTACCCGTTCTCATTCACAAGTCGTCTACTCTGCCTCCGGAGGACCGGCCACTGTCAGTATTCACAGTGGATGTGAGAGGAATACTGCTGAGAGTGAATATGAGTAAAGCTGCTGGGCCTGATAACATCCCTGGCCATGTACTAAGGACATGTGCCAATCAGCTAGTGGATGTCATTACTGACATTTGTAACACATCACTGTCACAGGAGATTATTCCCACCTGCATCAAGACAGCCACCATCGTCGCCTGTACCTAAAAAGTCTGCAGTGTCTAGTCTAAATGACTACCGCACTGTGGCTGTCACCCCCATTCTGATGAAGTGCTTTGAGAAACTGGGTTTACAGCACATAAAGAACAACATCCCAGCCAGCCTGGACCCTCACCAGTTTGCATTTAGAACCAACAGATCCATAGAGGATGCCATCTCCACTGCCAGAAACGTCTGTATTTCTTAAGAAGGCAAATTTCCCGTGCCAAGTTCTTATTAATGTTTACAGAGGAGCAATAGAAAACATCCTGACTGGAAACATCACAAACTGGTATGGGATGTGCGCAGCCCAGGACCAAAGGGCGAGTGGGTCGGGTGATTAAAACCGCTTAGAAGATCATTGGTATCAACCTACCAAGCATCAGTGATATCGGTGAGGTGCAAGGATACTGAAAGACAGTACCCACCCCAGCCACAGCCTGTTCACCCTGCTGCCATCTGGAAAGAGATACAGAAGTATACACTGTCGTACCACCAGACTACAGAGCAGTCCCTCAGGTTGAGACTACTTAATTCATCCTCAGCACTCCACCATGTAAAATAACTTTTATTTCTATGAATTATTATATATTCACTAATCTACTGTATATAATTTTTGTACACATTTGTTTTTGAGTCAGAATTGAGATAGGCAGCCAGCTCACATGTGGCAAACACACACACACACACACACACACACACAGTCTTGCCAACTTGCCGACTTTCTCGCTAGATTTAGCGACTTTTCAATTCAATTCATAACAGAAGTTATCTCATTGCACTTTTCCTATAGCGCAGGTCTAGACTGTACTCTTTATAATATTATTTACAGAGACTCAACACCTCCCACCATGAGCAAGCATTTGGCGACAGTGGCAAGAAAAAACTTCCTTTAAGAGGCAGAAACCTTGGACAGAACCAGAGTCAGTGGTGAGTGGCCATCCGATGCTGCCATGTTAGGTTTTGAGAGAGGTTTAGATAGAGAGAGAGAGAGAGGTTTAGAGAGAGAGAGAGAGGTTTTGGTGGAGGGGGGTGAGGGTAGTGGAGAGGGAGGCACAATGTAAATAACACCAAAAAAATGTTTTTAAATAGAATTGTAATTGTAATGTTAATATTAATAAATCAATAATAACAGGAATGACAGCTATAGGAAAAATAATGTCAGTATTAGTAACAGAGCCATTAACAACAACCGTAGTAGCAGTTGTCGAGCAGGAACACAGGGGCAGCAGGTGGCCCACAACCACAGATCCAGTCTCTGCAGCTCCAAAGGCAGAAATACCTGCTGAAAGCGACAGAAGGAGAGAGGAGAAAAACGAGAAAGCACAGAACTACGGGAGAGAGAAGATGTCGAGTTAGTAACATGCAATAATGGGATAAAAATGCATACAGATGGAGAGGGAGAGAAGGGGAGAGGAAAGAGGTGCATCATGGGAAGTCTCCCGGCAGTCTAGGCCTATAGCAGCATAACTAAGGGATGGTTCAGGGCTCACCCAAGCCAACCCTAACTATAAGCTTTATCAAAGAGGAAAGTCTTAAGCCTACTCTTAAATGTGGAGATGGTGTCTGTCTCCTGAACCCACATTGGGATGTGATTCCACAGGAGAGGAGCTTGATAACTTTTCAGACTTTATTTCTATAAAGCGACTAGGTAGCTAATTTAGCAACCTATTCAGACCATCATAAAGGCGAGAAATATATTCAAATATATTGTAATTCATTCCCATGCATGCTGCTCGAGTAATTGCAGTCCTTGGCTCTTCTGCCAACAGCACCAGGGTCTCATCTCTCCCTCTCCTCTTAGACAGTAGGTGTGGCGTGTGGGGCATCCAGGTTTGAACTTCTCTCTCACTCTTTCTCTCCAGATCTCTGGATTAATGTTCCTATAGCTTGTAAGTATGGAAATAGTTATTTTGATCTTGTAAATATTTAAATAGTTAGTCTGATCTTCTCCCTCCCTTTATAGATTTTTAAAAACATGTTTACTTCAAATATACAATGGCCCTGTATTGATTTTGTGATTGTTCGCTAATAATTTCTCTATCTACCTTATCTCTCCCTTGCTGCAACCGACAACACCAATGCTTTATGCAAATGAATGCCCTTTAAATGACAATAATGTTGTTTATCGCAATTATTGCTGTGACAATATATCATCCAACCAAAGTAGTTATTGTGACAGGCACAGTTCTGGCTCTGGCACAGTTATCGCTGCCAGAGCAGCAGTGTTTTCTCTCTGTAGCCTGTTGTCTGTTTAACAAAAACCTGAACGTGAATAACAACCTGCATTCTGTATTTATACTGTGTACTGTGTCCTGCTCAGAGGCACAGGAATCATTTCTACTGGCAGAATGTGTTTTTAGGCTAAATGTTTCAGGGAAAATTGAGATGAAGTAACTCATATCAAACCTGACGCTCAGGAATTATCAGCCTTACGTGACTGAATGGAAAACGATAAATTATGTAAAAAGTGTTTCTTGCTGACAGACTCTCCTACTCTCACTGACTTTAATTGTATCCATAATAAAAATTAATGGGGGAAATAACAGGTCATGAAAAGAAAAATCTTTCTAAATATAGCCTTAAGCGGCAATGATCGGGGTCCAAGCAGATTGCGAAAAATTGCAAAATTTGACATTTTCAGAGCAGAAGACCAGCTGCAGATGACTTTTTGAATTTTGACTGTAGGCCAAGCCATTTGAGATAATTGTGAAAATGTAAACTTGATTATTACAGCGTCACCTTGAGTGTCATTATATGTGCCTGATTAGTCGGTGGAATTTGCAATACATCCAATTTTTGTGTTTCTAGGTCTTACGTTTTTTGCTGCGCAAACACTTTTTAGCAAAGGAAAATAATTAGAAGAAGTTTTACAATGGGCTTCATATATGGAATTCATATGACGTCAGCGAGCACTTGAAAACACTCCACATGCATGTACTGCCACATTGTTGGTAAGTAGGACTAGACCGCCCAGGGATTCGAACCCTTTGGATCCCCAGAGAAGAGACGGTGGGGAGATGTGGTTTCTACACACCTTCTCACAACTTGAGGCAATAACATCACATGTGCCAGAAAGGGGTATTTATGGCTGTCACGCCCACTTTAAGCAATCATTACCAAATTTTAAGCGTTAACTGAGTCATGAACCTTGTATGTGCAACCGAATTTTGTACGAATTGATGTAGCCGATTACGAGATATAAACTTTTTGCATTAATGGTGCCCCCTAGATGTGCAGCACAACGTGCTTTAAAAAGTAAGCTAAGTAAAAAGTCCTGAACATGTGTGTCAAATTTCAGGTTGATATCTCAACGCGTTCATGAGTTATTGCAAATGTTTGAAAATTTTAATAAAAAAATAGATTGGATTGTAAAATCAACATGGAATGACGTATAGAAATTTCCTTGATAACTTTAGATCAACAAAGTCCATAGTCGATCCTGCCAATGTTTCGGGACGATTGGACCAAAGGTTTCTGAATAGGTTGCAAAAATAGGATTTTGAGAAAATTGAGAATTGATTTTTAGAGCAGAAGACCATTGGATCAAAGACACAGATCAATTGAGAGATTACAATGGTGAAAGAATTTTGACTCTAAGCTGTTTGAGATAATTGCAAAAACTTGATTGTTACAGCGCGTCGTTTTTTTTGCCCGAGTAGTTGGTGGAATTTGCAATCCACCTGCCATTTCTGGTGACTTTTTGACTTACTGTTTTTGCTGCATGAACATGTTTAGCGGAAAAAAAGAAGAGAGATAATAAATAAAATTGCAAGCAGCGATAAACTGGGCCTCACACCTGACCGCACGTGGGGGGGGGTGCCGCAGTCGCATCATGATTGCCAGAGGTCCGGTGGATGTGGCTCTGAATTTTCATGTGTTTTGGATGTTGCACTGTGGAGATAAATGTCACTTCCTGTGTCCGCTATGTGGTGCTCAAGAACACCCACTAATTACACGTTAAGTTCCAGTGTATTCTCCTGTTGCTAGTTGGTGGTGCAATGACTACAACTCCTAATTGGCAAGAAGATGTGCTTAGGCCAGGATTCTCATCAAACGTGAAATTTGGGGAAGACTGGACAATGTACACTCAAGTTACAACAACTTCCTGTTAAGGGACTTTCTGTGCTAGCCGGTCGCATAAGGTTCCTCCACCCTCTGGTTGGCGATCAACCGTTAAACAGGGGGTGGTGGGAGTTGCATAATGATTACTGATGGCGGGCTGGCTGCCCAATGGCAGAGGTGCAAGCTAAGCCTGTGCAGTCCGATTCATGGTGCAGCACTATGATGGCGCCTGATGGGTAGGTAAATCCAGAAACGCATAATCACCAAAAGTAGCCAAATGCCTCATCATCTAATTAGTGATGCCCATGAATGAATGAACGAGATTCCCACTGTCCCTTCCTACTCTCTAGCGAAACCACAGCCAGAGGAACGGGCTTGGCAGAATCAGACTTAGTGTGGTACTGTGAAGAGACATGATTGGTGTAGAAAAAGTAGGAGGCTTCAGCCGCTGATGAAATACCATTACTCTTATCATTTTCATCCAGTGAGTAAGTAAGTAAAAAGTAAGGTATTTATATAGCAACTTTCAAAACCTAGGTTACAAAGTGCTTTACAACAGGATAAAAGGTTAAAATGAAAAAACACATCAAAATATTATACGAGTCAAGCACAAACACATTTAGAAAAAAGATCAGTCTTCAGCTGTGACACTCAAGAGAGTTTGCTGGCAGGGAGGCAAGCCCCAAGTGGGCTCTCACTTCTGGGGTCAAGGGACAGTGGCAGGTGGGGAGTTTGACTGGGGCAGTACACCTGTCAAATGGTAATTCAGGTAATTTAGGCGAGCTCAGGGAGGACAGAAACCTCCCCGTGGAGCAGAAGGGCAAAAGCTTGTGTAACCCCATTGGTGTGGTCTCTAATCTAGATTCGATGAGGGCATTGGTTGTAAATTACATGTCTGACTGCTCGTGTAGACATAAAGCATCCACCCCAAATAACGCACCTGACAACAGACTGGCAATGGATAGAGATAATGTATTACAATCAATAAAATACAAAGTCACAATACGAAGTCAGTACGAAAGTCACTATGCTTATGTTAAAATCAATAAAAAAAATTATAAATGTATGACTAGTGACCAACTGAACTTACAAATGTCCTTCCACACACTAAATGTCTTTTCCTTTTAAACCCAGGTAATTGTAGGATCACCAAAAAACTGATAAAAAGAACCTGAGATCTCAGAAAACAAGTTTTTTTCTTTTTCAAAGAAATAAATGATTAAAGAACCACCAACAAAATTAGAGCGGATAGGCATTGTAAAGGAAATTTACAATATTGAAAGTTTGACTTTCTCCTTGAAACTTTATATGGATCAATTTGTAACAAATAAATGTGCAACACCATAAATGTAAATGATGAATTATGGGAAGAACTGTCAAGATATAACAGAGAAGAAGAATATGTTTTATGATCTGTTGCGTGCAGTACAATGAACTACTCCCTCTGATTTTGAACTGAGGCCAATGTGAACTGTGTGGAAGCGGATGGAGAGGCATGACCTTAACCCCTTGTGCACTACTCTGTGGTGCCTACCTATTGTACCCTTCCCCTGGACATCTGTCTGAACTGAGCCTTAGTTGGATTCCGATACCCTTTTAAAAAAAAAAAAATGTTACGGATCATCACTGTTCACACACAGAGGATTATAGTCCCAGTGATATGACAGAGTTCAGGATGGAATGTCTAAGGCAGGACCGTGTTATTTCTTCTAATCCTGGTCTATTCCTGGTGCTGGTGGCACGGGGGGGCAATGCCTGTCCAAATGAGCTTTTGTGCCCCCCCTCAAAATTCTCGACAATCATTATATTATAATAAACATTAAATATGGTAATTATATCTTGATAAATTATTTAAACTATTCATTTGCAAACACATTCATAAGAATTAAAAATACATATAAAAAAATCATGGCCAGGCCAGCATCAGGTAGGCTTTCCTCCCAGACCAAATCAGGCACTGTGGCGAAAATACCAGTCCCCCCCATTCATTTGAGTGGGGGTAGTCAGTTTAGGCTGTGGCGGTGGGGGCTGCAGGGGATATGTGTGTTATAATGGGATTATACAACGGCTTGGCCTTGGCTGAATACTCAATATGGCCGAATTAAAATGCGATAACATTCCACTACCAAAACTAAAAGGTCCGATCTGTGACCATGAAAGAACTATAGAGGGAGCAGGCCCTCCAACAATGTGTTGAGAATGGCCCTTAGGAGTGATTCAGATTGCCACCTCAGAAATATGATCAGGTTTTATCTGAGAGAAATCTCAAACTGATCCTTGTTTAACTGGAGTACAAGCCATCCAACTTTGATGTCCTTGAGCAACAAAGTATCTATAGACTTTATGGAATAAGTTGACATAGCCACCATGATGTCACCCATCATGGTTTGTAGACAGAAAAAAAAATGGGGCCATTTGCTATACAGTGGTGTGCAAAAGTGTTTGCTCCCTTCCTGATTTCTTATTTTTATGCATGTTTGTCACACTTAAATGTTTCAGATCATCAAACAAATTTAAATATTAGTCAAAGATAACACAAGTAAACACAAAATGCAGTTTTTAAATGAAGGTTGTTATTTTTAAGGGGGGGGGGGGGATCCAAACCTACATGGCCCTATGTGAAAAAGTGATTGCCCCCTAAACCTAATAACTGGTTGGGCAACCCTTAGCAGCAACAACTGCAATCAAGTGTTTGCGATAACTTGCAATGAGTCTTTTACAGCTCTGTGGAGGAATTTTGGCCCACTTATCTTTGCAGAATTGTTGTAATTCAGCCACATTGGAGGGTTTTCGAGCATGAAATGGGTTTGCCTTGCCACTCATCTTTGCAGAATTGTTGTAATTCAGCCACATTGGAGGGTTTTCAGGCATGAACTGCCTTTTTAAGATCATGCCACAGCATCTCAATAGGATTCAGGTCAGGACTTTGACTAGGCCACTCCAAAGTCTTCATTTTGTTCTTCTTCTTCGTCTGTCAACCTCACTACATGCAAAAACATAAGGAATCAGGAAGGGGGCAAACACTTTTGCACACCACTCTATATCCCCTCGAAAGGCAAACCCATTTCTGTCATGGTTTTCATTTTAATTTTTTGGTAAAATAGTCAGTAGCAATCTATAACAATATGCTTATTCTACATAAACTATAAAAACTTTAAATAAACTATAAAAAACTATGAATAATTTCTTTTCTTCGGTATTTTTGTCATATACAAATATGCAATGATGTTTGCTGTGTAATATGTTTGTCGATGTTGTCCAATGTCCAAGTCTCTTTTTGATCATGTGACTAGACGATACGATATACAGTAGCTAGTTTAGGCGCTATCCATGGTTCTGATAGCTTTCTCTTTGACCTCTCTACTTTCCCAATACAATAGCCTAAGTAATTTATTCAACTGTAAAATCCAACACATCGTTAGTAAAATATATTGACGCCTCATGGTGTGTGTGTGTGCACGCTTCATAACTAGTAACAAGCGTGCACTAGGGCCCATCATAATAGCATGCACTGGTGTCCGTCGTAACTACCTTGCACCACTAACTCTTACAATGTAGGCGGGGTTATTATCAGGGCTTCAGAGCTAAACCTCTTTACTTTTCCAGCAGTTGGGAAACAACAGACGAGACTTTTCTTGGTTTTGAGAAGTTGCAGCATTTTTTAACTGACACACTGTAACCTAAACTGTACATTTACAGCCACATTGACAACTTACTGCTAACCTTTTCCTCTGCGTTGCTCCATTCACTGTCACTTTTCTGTTGCTCGCTCTCTCTCTCTCTCACTCACTCCTCGCTCTCTCTCACTTGTTCTCAATCACACTCTCGCTACGCACATATGTCGTTGTTTATTAGTCTACAACAAAGAGACAAGCTTTTACTGCACTTCTGAGCTCTGTCTTAACATGATCTGTTCTGCATGAGCCCGGTAAATTGTGCAGCCGTAGTACTGCTAGGTAGAAGGTGCATCAAACTGTAAATGCATGTAGGCTACAGAGATAATGAATTAAAATAAAGCACAGCATGCAAGAGACAAATAATGGTTTATTTAATAATATACATGAACACAGACCTTAGAAAACTGTTTTTCTGGCCCAAAATAAAATATATATAAAAAATCGTCAAGCATTTGCAGCTAGATAGGCATTACCAATTGATTCAATCCATCGTCAATTCTCAATTAAACTGACAATCGAACCAAGCCTACCACCGGCAATGTGGTATGTGAACAAAATTTGACCTGCCAGCCGCGGCCCACTGGTTATTGGAACATGGTCCCAAAACTGTCAATAGGCTACCTATACTATAAGGCAGGTGCAGGAAGTGGTACCGACAGTGGCACGCAAAATCCTGCTAGCTGTAGTGATAACATAAACAGTCTGCTGGACACCTGTCCTACTATTGGTGGGTGAGGATGAGCAGCAGTCATTCTCTCTCCTGTCCAGGATTAAAAATGAAATGAGGTGACGCAAAAACAAATCAAGGCACTTGATGGTCTTCAAGTGCCTCGGGCTCAAAATTATGAGGCTGTGTTCCGTCATATGCGTATGAATATACTATATATTATATATTTTCAACTTCTTCAGTGTCAAAACCATCGTTGGGATCCATTCTTCTTAATGATAAACTGGAACTACCTTGGCCTCTCACCCTTTTGTTACATCATATCCAATTTGTTTTTTGAAGTAAAGCTCTCTTACAAAAATGATTCCTGAAGTTACTGTAGTGTATATTGTTTTGAAAATTTCTACATCATTTCGTTATGGACAATAATTTTGTGGATGTTAAAGAGCAACTTGCAGGTTGCTCTTTAACATCCACAAAATTATTGTCCATTATTATTATATTCAATGACAAACAATTGACAAACAGGGCAGCAGGGGAAAAAGTCAATGATAAATACGATTGGAATAAATGTTCACAGGGTTTATTGAATAAAGCAATTTCCATCTTTCTGAGTAATGTCAGATCAAAGACCTGAATAATGGAATGAGGACTAGGAGAACCTACACACTAGTCTCTTAAAACCATACATCAAGGTGTAGTGATGCTGTAGTAAATACAGGCTGCCTGCAAAGGCCAAAGGTCAGATACATTTATACAAGCCTAATGACTTTTTCTACCAAGGGTATAGGAGTAATGGAGGATTCCGCCTTTCTCCAGGAAGCAGTCATGCTCATGGGTTCCCAGCTTGATCTGTCTCTGGCAGACTCCCAGCAGGTCATCGATGATGAAGTCACTGTCATGAACCTCAAGCTGCAGTATGTCATTCTTCTGGGCCTTGAAGTGGGTAAACTCCTCCTCCCACCATGGGTTTGGGTTGTTGTTGCGAACAGACGTTTCACCCAGAGGGACGGAGCCACAGAACACCTTGACATAACCGTCTGTGGTTCCCAGGATGCTGGAGGGGAGATTGCTGGCCTGCAGGTTAAACAGCTTCAGCTGGGCTTGAGCCACAGTCAGACTGCATAGGACCAACAGGAAGAGCAGAAGACTGGAGACCATGGCGTCACAGGAGGCTGTGGAAAGGGAACAATAGATGTTTGCATTTTAATCTAGTTACATTCAATTCAATTCCCTGATTAGTGTACAGGGAGTACCTACTGTATATATATAATTACAAATCTTTGCAATGCAATTAATGAAGCTTTGTGCCTGTCATGTGCAACATGCTATCACAATACAGCAACAAAACATCAGAACATTAGCAACACATTGAGTACATATGCCAGTTTATGAAAGGGGATGAGGAGTGTACATGCCACTTGCCAAAAAGGCAAGGCAGATCTGGCCTAGGGGCACAGATTAGTTTCAAGAAATTAAAAGGGAAAACACAAACCCTATACTGAGCAAAATTACAGTCACAGATGTAGTCTTACCTGTAGTCTTGATGCCTTGTCTCTAACCACTCTGTCTGTTGTTTCATATGTTTTTAAAGGCCAGCGCCCCCCCAGGGCCCTGAACTAAATGATCGAACATGAACTAGCTTGTACACAACATACCCATTTTGTGTGTAAAAATGGATCCACAAATGCGTATATATCACTTTATTTGTTGTGGTGAAACTATTTACATTTGTAAAATCTATAACATTTTTATGTGAAATTAAAATACGTTTTTACAGAGTAAGTTATGCATATTTGCAAATCAATCCGTATTTTTGTGGATATAACTTTACACAACACAAATTAAAAAATGCATGTTTGTGGATAGTGAAATATTTTTGTATTATGCTACACATTTGTGGATTGTCTTCTGTGGGTTACAAATAATAAAAGTCTAATAAAAACTCACCTTATCCAATATCTGATGAGGGGACTATAGCACCACAATCATCAAATCAGATCAAATTCTTACAGTCTCAAAGAGCAAAGACACAAATACTGTATTCCAGACTAAATATTTCACAATTTTCCTGAAGATATTTTCTTTTTTACTTTTTACATTATGATATTTTTCAATTAAAAAGGCTACTACTGAGAGCATATTAATCTTGTTAACCTAATAGGGATGGCAGATTTCACTTTCTCAGGGCTTCTGTGAGGTAAGCAAAACAGCCAGCATTGTTTTTTTCTGTTCACTTTAGATGAACAAAAAGCAGCAGTTTACGTTTTGTTTACGTTTCATATTTCTCACCAAAATGCAGTGCGTTTTGCCTGATGATCTTACAAGCCTGCTGAGTGGCTTCTCTACCCTATGAATCCTTTGTAAAAACCTTTTGTTTCTGCATAGGTAGTAAATTCTTGTCACAGCAGACATGTTCACTTGTCAAACACAAGGTGTCACAGTATGGCTTAATTCATTTAGGTGTTTCAGGAACCAAGGCTCTGATATTGTGCATGCAGGATTAGTGGCAGACATAATACATGCATGTACATAATAGTTCAATGTTTACTTTTATCTTTGTTCAGCTTTGTTGTCCATGTTTTTAGCTGTACTAGTGCATTGCCCAATTGGGACGTGGCTGTTCGGAATGGGCCGATTGCTTGGTTCCCAGTATTGATGCTTTCAGTGTTGTCGAGAACAGCGGTATGGCTGCTTGCAGTGTCCTCGAGAACCGCACTCCATTGAATCCTCAGCAATATCAATCGGATGAATGGTTCTCGAGATATAAGAAGGATAGTCATACACACATACATACAGACAGAGATTTCTTCCTTTATAGTTATATGATGCTGCTACAGAGCCACCTACTGGCCAAATGGCACCAAATTTGTCATGGTCACTCAGACATTATATCTACACATACACCAAATGTGGTTGCAATAGCACAAAGCGTTCTGGAGATATGACTTTTTTTTTGTAATAGAAGCCCAAACCCACAGCATTTGAGCAAACTTTGTTTCTGAGACTTGGTTCAAAATTTACAAACGAATTGTTGTTATAGCGCCACCATCTAGCCAAATTACACCAAATTCAACTCTGCCTCCCTTGGGTCCTCAGGAATACACCCGCCAAGTGTGAAGTTGATCAGATGAATGGTTCAAAAGAAAATCGAAGGACAGACATACAGACAGACAAAAAGAGAGACAAAGATTCCTTCTTTTATAGTTAGACTACTGCATTGTCCATTCAAAACGTGCCTGTTTGAAATGGGACGATTGCTTGGCCTACGGCATTGCTGCGTCATCTCATAGAAAAATGAATACTGTTGATTTGAAGTGTGAATGAGTATATACATCAACAACATGAAAGAACATTCTATTGTACACAGATGTTAAGTAGGCCTACTGTAACAATGAATCATATTGGGCTCCCAGATCAACAGTGCCTTCAGTTCGGATCATTTGAGTGGGTATATTTGCTCAAAAGATTTGTGCTTATATGTATATTATGTGTATATAAGTCATCAGATTTTATCCTGAATAAGAATATCCACTCACACTATCCAAATTAATTTCTAGATTCTGGGAGGCCTGGGATGAAGTCATTTTTAGGGCAAGGCCACTTTGGCCTTGGATAAATACAAATTTATTGGGGCTTCACAGCCAAAATGTGGGGCACCAAGGCCAAAACCAATGGTACAATAAGTGATAATTACATTGTCAGTGTACTGAAAAACATTACTTTCTGCATTAACATGCAACCTGCATGTTGGTGTTGGACATAAATCATGAGGTGGGGAAAAGTCCAATATGGACATAATTCCAAAGGATACTGTTTTATCTGTTGATGTGTAAGGCTTCCTCTGCCTTTTGGAGTTTTATGGGTAAAAGAAAGCCTGAGAGGACTGACTGTGTGTGCATGAATAAATAAAATTTTAGCTGCAGCTCTCTCATAGATGTAGGTTACCCTATTCTCATGAATGTCTTTTGGTTTCAAAGAACTTGCGTGATGTTCACAAGGAATTTATTATCTCTGACAAATCTGACACATCTCTGTGTCAGCCTTAGAAGGTAGTAAACTCTTGTCAAATAGAATAGGTAAACTGATTATTTCTGTGTTTCACTCCCACAATATTATGCTAAATGAGCACACAATTTGGTTGTTGCAGCAACCAGTTTATTTCTTATTGACAACCTTGGAAACATGGTAAAATAGCCACACTAGTGACAACGGCACCAGAATAATATTTATTGATTAAGTTAATGAGTTTGAATGACTATTTTTCTGGTCTAATCCTAAATGGTAATCATAGATTTGGGACAGAGAACCTATGCACTCACAGCTTGTCTGTTCATCATCATACATTAGGATGTCAGAATGAGCCAGTCTGAGAGCTGTGCAGGCTGCATGTAAAGATTAAAGGTCAGATACATCTATACATGCCTAATGACTGTCTCAGCTGAGGGTGAAGGTATAATGGAGGGTGCCACCTTTCTCCAGGAAGCAGTCATGCTCATGGGTTCCCAGCTTGATCTGACGCTGGCAGACTCCCAGCAGGTCATCAAAGATGACATCACTGTCGTAAACCTCAAGCCTCAGTACATCGTTCTGCTGGGCCTTGAAGTAGGCGAACTCCTCCTCCCACCAGGGGTTCACATTGTTGTTACGGATGGATGTTGTACCCAGAGTGGCTGAGCCACAGAACACCTTGACATAGCCGTCTGTGGTTCCCAACAAGTCAGAGGGAAGATTGCTGGCCCGCAGGTTAAACAGCTTCAGCTGGGACTGAGCCACACTCAGACTGCACAGGACTAACAGGAAAAGAGGAAGACTGGAGGCCATGGCTTCACAGGATGCTATGGAGGGGGAACAACAAATTTAGATTGTAGCTAGCATTCCAAAATGTTTTCTCATATCTAATTTTTGCCTATTTAAACTTAGTGTCACGTTAGTGTCACATTAGAGTTGCACAGTCTCAGGAGCTTGGGGTTCGGTGTCTTGCCTAAGGACACTTCGACATGTGGGCTGGGTGAAGCCAGGATCGAACCAACCTTCCGATTGGTGGACGACGAAGTGGCAGGAGGTGTCATTCCTTTTTAGACAATAGTCACCACTCAGTTGTCACACATCTAGTCTTACATGACCACATCTCCACACCACTACACTTGTGCACTTTTGAGTGCCCTCCTCCTGCTTTTCCACCAGACAGAACAGTTCTATACTTGCTCATTTACTAGCCTGACTAGCCTGATGAACCAACCTGCAGCTCATCCTGAACAAATTTCTGTTAACTTCTCTTTAACTTAATAAAGAGATGTTATTGGTTGATATCTTAAATACAGAGAAGTGAATAAAAAAATAATTCTGATTTCACCAGAAGTCTCAGTTCTGTCTCCCTTAACGCTAGGTGGAGTTGACAGTTGCCGTGGAGGTGGAGTTGACAGTTGCCGTTTGTATGAGCTTTTACTGCCATTGAGTGACCACAGTAGGAACGGCAACACGATTGAATTTGTGGTTGCACACGTTGCTAATACCAGTATATTCATTAAAGGATAAGGCTGGTGTTATTCTATATTTTTGTTATTGTCAACAAATGCCATGAAAATACCTAAACCTATGATGTGCTAGTCCGTCTCTCAATACTTTCTGACTTCTCTAGCCTGTCTGTAGCACTCAGCCTGAAGCCGATTGGTTCCTACTGGAGATTCAAATGTTAAAAGGCGGTTATAGTTTTTTTTTTTTAAGTTCAGTAATTTCCTAAAACAGCTGGTCACTGTAGTTTTTATCAAATTATTTAATTCAATTATTATTCAAATAGGAGGAAATAGTGCATTTGTTGGGGACTATCTTCAGCTGTGGATTAATATGCATTTGTTCTAGTGAGTATTTCAGGCAGCAGGACGATGATGTGGGATTGTGTTGAAAGTATGAAAGTATCACTTTAATGTACAGATCAAGTCTTTCAGATCAAGCCATGAGCACTGAAAACACACAATGACAATTTGCTTTTTTTTTTTTACTTGTAACAGTCTATTTTCTAGTCACGAAGAGTACTATATAGCCTCTGAAAACAGTTGTATAATGTCTTTTGTGGCTTTGGGGAGCTTTGTCAAGTAAGAGAAAATAATGTGATGTCATCAGGGTTATGTCAGCTTGGGAAACTACCAATTTATAAAATAAAGCCTGTATTACAAACTGTGGGTGGGGGTGTTTGAAAGACGTGGGCATCATCATCTAATGAAAGACGCCACCAAGTTGCATTATGGGAATTGTAGGATCCGGTGTTTTGGAGCTTGATTTATACTAGGGACTAAAAGTCAGGATATCTTGGCATCTACTGCTTCCATTTTGACCATTCTTTTTTAATTGGTCTCTTGTGAACCTTTTGGAAGTGTAACATTAGATCTCTGGAGTACTATTTTAATTAAAGGCCATTATTTAATATAACTAACTGTAACTAAAACCTTATAAAAAAGAATTGCTGATAAGGTTTGCTGATATTGAGATCATGTAGTTTAAATAGGAAAAGGAAATAAGTGTATTTATAGACACTATAAACAGTGCCCGCACCTGCAGAAAGGCCATGTTTACACTTGCTGATGTTACCTTAAAATAACAGCTCCTCCCCTTAAAGAAAATAAAAACCTATGTGGTTGTCATCTTTTCACACACAACTTGTTGAGTTAGACATTGACAAGATGTTGCACCATCCTCACTGAAGGCGAGTGTGAAAATTTGACTCCATAACAGCTGGATTTCTTTGGACTGTTCTCCTTTCACCGTTCTACCTACATTCACAATATGTCACAGATATTTGAGACAAGTATAGTCTGGGTGCCTGTCCTTCAACCTTCGATTTCTTTACTGTTAGTTTCTGCAAATGTAAGAATTTAAGTTTACTTTGCTGTAGCACTTAGTATACAGTTGGTTACTCTGTATGAAAGTGAAGCTAATGATCTAAACAGAAAATGTAGATATAATGTAGCAACAATATGGACATTTACTAGCCTGGTGAACCCACCTGCAGCTCATCCTGATTAAATTTCTGTTAACTTAACTTAATAAAGAGATGTTATTGGTTGATAACTTAAATACAGAGAAGTGAATAAAAAAAAAATAGCTTAAAGGATACCATTACACTACATTTCTCTTCCTCATTTCCGGTGTCTACTTTCAAAATAAAGTGACCAAAATGAAGAAGTTAGAAATGAACTAATAGAACCATAGTTGTCTGTTTTGATTATTTTATTTTGAAAGATTTCACCAGAAGTCTCAGTTCAGCATTGTGTCTGCCTTAACTGCAGGTGGAGTTGACAGTTGCTGTTTGTATGTAGAATCATGCCGTTTGTATGTAGAATCACGAGCTTTCACTGCCATTGAGTGACCAAAGTAGGAACGGCAACACGATTGAATTTGTGTTTGCACACAGTGCTAATACCAGTATATTCATTAAAGGATAAGGCTGGTGTTATTCTATATTTTTGTTATTGTCAGCAAATCCCATGAAAATACCTAAACCTATGATGTGCTAGTCCATCTCTCAATACTTTCTGACTTCTGTAGCACTCAGCCTGAGTGCACTCAGTCGATTGGTTCCTACTGGAGATATAATGTAGTAACAATATGGAGTTTGTTGTTTTGAAAATAACAGCAGTATTAGAATGTGCAAATAAGATTAGCAATATACAGTAGTATTTAAGCTAAATTCATGGATTAATTCTGCAGAATGTTGCTTTAAAAAGGGAATTGTTTTCAGACTATTTCTGTTTGATTTGGTCATTTGGTTCACTTACATATTCAAGTCTATCAAAGCTCCATTATCAGCCATGCAGCACTGTTTGGACAGGTTGAAGTATTAGTTGAATATTGACTGACATAAATATTAACTGGCATAACTAATGAATGGGAACATTCAGAGCAGCAATGGCCTAAGAGCATGGATAAGTTTGAAGAATAGGAAAAATGAAAAAACTTGACTGGCCAGAACTAGAAGATTAGATGTGAAAGTCTTACCTGTAGTCTTGGTACCTTGCTTCTCACCATCTGCTGTTCCATGCTTTTAAAGGCCAGCAGCGCTCATATCAGTTTGATAAAAACCCTCCCATAAAACACTTACTGAAGCACAAACTGCTGCTACACTCTCACCATTATGCAATATGACAAAAATAGAGTGACTTTCTGAAAGAAGACTAGCACCACAAATTTTAAATTAAAATTCACTTTACTGGCATGACCATAATTAAGTGCACTATTGTCAAAGCAGTTTGTACGTGAAAAAGTTTTACAATGTAAGAATAATAATTTGGCATAAAAGACAAAATTGTCCATATATGAAGATGGTTTGGTGCTCATGCTAGGATTTGGCATACAGGTTGCCAGTAGGTGGTGCAATGACTTTAACTCCTAATTGGCATTTAGATGTCCTCAGACCGGGTCTCTTATTAAACATATGAAATTTGTACAGCTTCATGGTAAACAATGCATCACCACAGCAACAACTCACAATATAGCAATCAATGTCTTAAGACTTTTCTGGCCAAATTTGAGGTTGATCTGGTCAAATTGCTAGGAGGAGTACATCAAAGTATAAAATGTGTTATTTCCTGTTGCCAGTAGGTAGCGCTATGACTATGACTGAATGTGTTCAGGGTGGGATCCTTATCATTCATGTGAAGTTTGGTTGAGATTGGACCGTGTACCGTTATGTTACAAACCACTTCCTGTTTCATGGCAAAATATCAAAATTCGCAGTCCCATAACGGAGGGGTAGGTCAAAGTATAAAACTTGTCATTTCCTGTTGCCAGTAGGTGGCACTATGACAGAATATTGGCATGTGGATGTCTTCAGAGCGGGACTCTTATCAAACATGTGACATTTGGAGCAGATTTGACCATGTACACTACAACAACTTCCTGTTTCTTTGCGAAACATCAAAATTCGCCACCACGCCACAGACACACCCTTCAACAAAAACTCACATTTAGCACAAATTTTCATCGCGAAGGTCTTTAGATTGCACTGCGAAAACTTGAAGTCGATCCGATTAATTCTTTAGGAGGAGTTTGTTAAAGTACGGACCCTGTAAATGGCAAAGAAAAAGAATAATTACAGCTGCAAGCAGCGATGAACAGTATTACACCTGACCACACGGCAGGTTGCGATGCTGCCAGACGTTGGACGATGGCTCTAAATTTTCACGTGTTCTGGACGTTGCACGAAAGAGTTAAATGTCACCTCCTGTCCACTCCCTAGAGAACACCCACAAATTACATGTAATTTTCCAGTATATCAAGTGTAAACCAAACCCTGAAATTTTCATGTAAATCAAATGATGATTGTCACGCAAGGCTTATATTTAATAATTGTTAATTGTTTATTATTATTATTATTATTATTATTATTATTATTATTATTATTATGGTTGGTAGGCCTATCTGGTTTATTAAAACCTGACTAATATTATTTGATTTGTAAATAATTTAATGTTTACATTTTCTATTATAACCAGGTTATATATTTGTTGCTATGTATAATTTAGTTCATTACAATTGTGTAAATACTTTTATTATTTGATCATTTTGAATAATTCCTTGCTCTTATACTGATACTGATACTCACTGTGTGATGGAGGGTCTAATGTAGGATATAGATCCTGATGAAGCTTAGGTGTTCCTGGACCCATCAGAAGTTATTGTTTGGCAGGTATCATGCCTCAGTCAAGTGACGACCTGAAGACAACACAGCGGCCAGCGACATCAGGAAAGTCTTATCCACAGGAAGACGCATCAAGATGAACACTGTGACCTGAGAGCTCCAATACCAGCTGACACTTCTGTATACCAGTAACCCTTTACCTCAATTGAGACATGACCTGGATAGTTTAAATAAAAGTTATGGCTTTGCTACTTTGTGCATTAATTGCTTGACTATGAATAAAGTGCTTTATTTTTAAGGAGAGTTTTCACAAAGGTTTTATGTAATTTCACTGTTTAAATAGGTGATATAAAAAAACCTGGTTCATTCAACATCCTGACTATGATGATGTGAAAGAGTTTTTCTAGTAATCCTTTACCACTTTGGTTACTTAGCAGTTTTTCAACTAAATAAGCAAGTTACTTTATAAGATCAGTAATTCTTTGAGTAATGTTGACACAGGATAAAGTTTAATCCAGGCAGGTTGCTGCCTCATTATGGTGTCACTGGTGTGATTAAACTAATGTGTAGTCAGGTTAACGCAATTATTTCTGGTTAAAGACAACAAATAAACCCACTAAAGTAGCCACTACTGTAGCCACTGCCCCGAGTGGTAACACTAATGTATAATCTATTGTTTCATATCGTACTTTCCACCTCCACAACCCGGTAATTACTTTAAGTGTTTACACGTTACCTCTGTATCTCCTCACAACAAATACTTTCTACTTTACTGGGCTCTGTACGTCACTTCTTAAAAATGCACCTGTAAAGACAAACGTAAAACAGTGCATATGTTTTTGGAGTTTAGGCATAAATACTAACTAACTAAACATTATGTAAGAGACATACAGTAAATAATGTCAGCAGTATTTACCTGAGAAAAACGCCAGCTGCGTAAATGTCACCCAAAATTTAACACGGCGTGATGTCATCTTAACATTCCCTATATAGTATTTAGCGATTATAATAAAAAGTATGGGCACTGGTATATTTAATAACTGTCATTTTATCCCAAAAGTTGTAAAGAAAGCAAGGGGATATAATAAAGATGTGGAGGGCGAGAGTGGATGAACCCGGTTAAAGAGTAACCGCCCGTACGGGACGCTATCAGAAGTAAAGCGAATGCACCCGCAACGAGGCGGGGACATGTCATTGCTCAACACGACACCTGGCATTCTATTGGTTGGGGGATTTTGACAGGGTTATTGCACAAAAAATCCAAGAGCAGAGGAGAAATCTAAGAGCAGAAGTTTTGCGAGCGCACAGAAGTAGTCTGAGCGCAAGGAGTAGGGCTGAAGCTGGAGTGCAGGAAATCTGTGCAAGCAACAATAGATATAAAATATTGAGGTTTTGTGAGAAAGCATTACAAAATCGGAAAATCATGCTCTCAAATTAAAAGAACAGGCAAGATAGGAAATTAATCCCATAAGCAAAGTCGTTTACATGTCATCTCTACACTCATAATAGGCTTTGTAGTTCTTCGCATCGGTCATTTACAGCAAGTTCACAAACTTAAGTATTAACTTAAGTTCGTTTAAGTTAACTTGAAGTTAACAGATTGACCCATGATTTTATTGTCAAATAATGAGAGAAGTCTGCTGCTATTAACAAGGAGCCATCAGACCGTTTGCATGATCTTGGGCCAGGGTGCAATTACAACTGGTGAACAATATTAATACATTTTAATACAACGTGCTGTAGCCTATATGTGCATAAAATACAAAATAGGCCTAATGAATGTCCCGCATAATCTGCATAGCCTTTTTCAAGTCTATAATTATCCAGCACCAGTACCTCAACCTCAACCAGATATATTATTATTATTATTATTATTATTATTATTATTATTGTAACATACAATAATATTCATTCCTTGATTCATAATATTCATTCATTTATAATATTCAACTGTCTGTGATTTGTTTATAGTCGTTGAGTCTTGCACAGTTTGCACTGGAATCACATCAGTCCCGTCTTCAGCCCTAGCCTTTTCATACTTTCAGTATGTGGTTCTAGAAAGAAACACTACATTTCTTTGTATCTTTGTGTTCACTTAAATGTTAAAAGTGTTTTAACTAATTGGCTAAACTCCAAATAAGAATTTTCAAGGTGGCCTAGGACCTGGAAAGGAAAGCCAAATCAGATTACTTGTTAACCTAATTACAAGATCTCATTCTAATCCTGAAACTCATTGGAAGGCTGTAAATTCCATCAAAATGGGTAATATCACCTGTGTACCTAATTATGTCTGATTGCCTAATCTCTGAACAAAAAGCGCCATTATTAGTGTTAATGTGCCCCCTGCTGGTCATAGCCCAAAATAAAAATTAAATTCTCAAAAAAAGTTCATCTTGTTTTCCAAAGACATTCATTACAATGATCTGTATCCTAAACCAGCATTGAGCGAGTACCACTGCTGTAACTTTAACCCCACACAACTGTTAGTTTTTAATGATAGAAAACTGAAGTTTGATGATGTTAAAGCTAGAATGTCGACTAATGTGTTTGTGTACCAAAAAAGGCAAAACGAGGCAATTTTATCTTGATGAAAATCATTTAAGTCATAACACTGCAATGCAAGTGTTTTATTTTTATAGGTTACACAAAAAAGGAAGAAAAAGACAAAGAAATAAGATGATCCTTAGCATGATAAATAGTTGTTGGATGAATATTATTATTTTAGAAAGATACTGTTGTAAATGCACAGTAAATTTACAGTAATTAATTCATGGCATCTTTATCAGTCGTTGAGGAAGTATTCAGATACTTTAAAGTTGCAATACAATGGAAAAACACTGTTACAAGTTAAGGTCTTGCAGTCCAAATTTTACTAAAGCAAAATGTAAAAGAATCAAAAGTACTTATTATGCAGAATGGCCCCTTTCAGTGTTGTATACTATTAGATACATGACACTGGACACAGGCCTACAGGGGACAGAGGGCCCCTAATTTAGAGCCTCTATGTTAAGTGAAAGGGCAAGGTTGTCACAAGAAAGAAACCAATATGATTGTTTTAGAGGGCTCATATTACATGGTGTCAATAATACTGACAGAAATAAAAGATTCATAAAATCTGGTCAACTGACCACCTAAGATAGTGAGTAAATGTGTAAGACACATTTTTATTTAATTTCTATAAATAGTTAAGATACTTACTATATCTGCTTTTGGGTAGTTTAATTTGTAACAATGCCTCATATTTTATCATTTGTGTAAGTGCATATGTTTTGTTGTGCAAAGTAACTATTAACTATAACTGCCAGATAAATGTAGTGTAGTAAAAAGTACAATATTTCCCTCTGAAATGTAGTGGAGTATAAAGTATAAAGTAGCAGAAAAAGGAACTAGTAAAGTACAGTACTTGACTAAATATACTATTGGATTGTTATTATTAATGCATTAGTATGTAAGCAGCATTTTAATATGGTAGCTGTCTAGCTGATATCATCATCATATTTTTATGATCCATTGGATAAGGACATTACTTATAACCAGGGCCATGGCTAACATTGAAGTTATGTCCTAAAAAGTAGGTTTCAGCATTTCTCCCCCCAAATTTTGTTCCTGGCAGTGTGGGCAAATCTTTGAAACATCATAAAAATATGCAGGTGATTTAAACATTTGATAGACCTGGTGGTAGTGTTGAGGGGTGCTTTTCTGGGGACATTTGGGAGTATTTTTACAAAGTAGTATTACGTATTTTACTCAAAAAAAAAAATCTGTATACTTCTTCCACCACTGAATGGAAGAACATTGACTTTTCAGGTAATCCCCATGTGTGTGACATGAGTATGAAGTTAAAGTTATGACTCTGTCAAAGTCAGGCTTAACTTGAAATCTTTCCAGTCATAGTATACTGCACTATTGCCAGTGTCAATACATGTTGTCAGTGTTTATGAGCACTGTCATTGTGGACTAAACTCCATACTAATACAATATCATAAACCACACCTGTTTTTACTTTTCTGTACACCTACATAAAAACTGTAAATTTGCTTTAAGCAAATTGGCAACATTTATGTTTGATATTGTACATGGTCCCTTACAAAATGAATAAAATAAAAGATATACTGCAGCAACCAATCCAGTATTTTTATATGATTTGTGGCACAAACCTGTTTTTCTTCCTTTTTGAGGTGCAACTGGAAAGGTTTTAGCATGTCTACAGTTAAGTAAGCTTCAAACCAACTAGTTCGCACAGCTTATCTACCAACCTCGTCTAACGGCAAACGTGATGATAATGGTTTTAAACTTTCAAATCCCACTGTCTTCCCAGTCTCTCCCCAAGAACTCCATTGCCCTGTTCTTAACTAATTCAGACTAGCAAGCTGTTATCAGGCTAAAATAATTCTCATCCAGCTAATTTGGTTTTCTTAAAGCAGTTTGAGGACTGATTTGTTAATCATGGATGAAGTTATTTTGGTTAACACTGCACTCTTATTTTGAAATAAAGGCAAAATGAGTAGAGAGTTGAAACCATGATCAGCATTCATATGACTGGCTGAGTGCTGATCATGTGATCGTAGTTACATGAGGTAGGTGTGTTGGGAACCCTTCATGACAAGTCTCATTTTAACAACTGCATTGTTACTGGTATCATTTGTTCTACATTGTGCTTCACAATGTTTCCACTGTTTCCATACTTGATCACTGTTAAACATTGGATATTACCAGTGAATGTGGTTAGGCTACTAGTGATATTAGGTGTGTGATTGGTGTGGTTTCCCACTAGACGTGCAATATATGTTTCAGTGATAATCATAAGCCTGCTTTGAAAATTAAACCTCACTAAAATCTCGTAAAAAGCAGCTTTAATTGCATGAACAATTTTCAGCAAAGTGAGTTCTTAGTTAGAGCAGTTAATAATTTAATTTACATGACAAATTCACATTTTAATGTCAAATTAAATGCCATATGTTCTGGCTCCATTGTTCATTTAACTGAGTAAATGTCTTTTTGAGTATCTCAATCTACACTTGGTTTGATTCTTTTTTAGTGTACAATTTTTTGTATATTTTATTGTGTATAAGTATTCTTCATTATGATAATTAAAATGTGATAATTACACCAACAATTTCTCAATAACTTTCAAACAAATTCCATTTCTATCTGAACCCTAAAATGTCTTCGTCATGATCCTACTAACTGTCAATAAGCTTGTACTTTTGCAGGTTTGGGCTTAAGGACTAGTTGCTCTAACAGTTACAGATTAATTTTAGACCAGCTTTCAAGAACCAAAAACTCCAGACTCACATCAACATCTGGATAACTCAGTTATCCACATAAGAAGAACAGGGCCCTTTTGTGGGGTGTTTTGCTTGTCTTCGTAGTCTTAATGTGATGAATCATACAAATGGGGATAACAGCACACACCTTCAGTCTCTCCTAGAAAGCATTCATAGTGTTACACTCAGTTGTTCACACAAAAAGTGACAGGAGTAGTTGTGTGAAGAAAGAAAAAAGACTGTATGAGAGAGAAGTTCAAACCCTGTCTATATTCCCACTTTCACACACCTCGACAATTGTTGCATAACGTGGGTGTTAATCAAAAACTCCAGGTAGGTTTCAAAGTTACAAAAATTGTCAGATGCAGCTCCGCTTATTCAAACATTAGAAAGGGAGGTTTCAGACACTGTTAGACAATCTCAAACACTTTGTTTGAAGCATGCTGAGGCCTATAAGGAAGATGGTTAAGTGTATACAATGCCTGTCTTTAACACCATAGATTTTAGTTTGTTTTTAAAGCACTAAATCATCTGCAATTGGTCAAAAGAATAGGAGATGATCTCACAAGTACTTAGTTTGAAGTACTTATCGGGGCCCTGAGCAGACAAACATAATTCAAATAAAGAAAACAAAATGTCTTTCTTGTTGTTTTTTGATGAGCAGACATTTCAAGTGAAGAATAATGAAATATCCCTCATTGTTTATAGTAATCAGTAGCTTGTTGCAAAGAGAAACTTTCCTCCGTGGTTAGAACAAATGGAACATGCTTATTTATGGTTACACACAAGCTCCCACTTCCGCTTTTTCGTACAGCGCACTGCCAACCCAAATAACCACTTGAGATTTGTTTCTGTGTTTTGCAGTTCCTCACTGCATGGCTGACTGAGACACATTAAATCCTACTTCAAACTGTCACTGTATGGTATTTTACATTTGTATGTGGTAATCCAGCAGTTTCAGCAGTCCCAAACAAAACACCTCAGTGACCTGAAAGCATGGAGAGATAAACTCTTAGCTGTTAACCCAGCTCTCCAGGTCCTGATAGACTCTATTTCCTGGTAAACTGGGGTACTTAACACAGATTTGACACAGCCGTTCTCTCCAGTCAGTGTAGGTTTTTATTCTGTGAGTGCGGTGCCACTGGAAGTACTTCTCATAGGCCTGCCGGTCTGCTGCCACATGCTTCAGATAGGCAGCCAGATCTGCTGTGCTCTTGAAATCAGCGACATGGATAAAGGAACCAGGGGGAGCCAGGGCCTCGTATGTGGCCCTGCTGGGGCCAAGAACCACCGGTACGGCGCCTGCTTGGAAAGCGTTCCTCCAGAGCTTCTCACTGATGTAGTCTTTCGTCTCAGAGTTCTCAAAAGACAGGTAAAAAAGACAGTTTGCAATGGTGGGCAACAGCTTCTTGTCTGACAGGGGTTTCTTGTTCCACTTGCCGTACATCTCTATGGGGATATACTTCTTTAGACTTTGGTAAACACCAGCCCGAGCCTGGTGAGGCCGGTATCTACTGACCACCCAGCTGACAAGGCAGGAGCGATTTGGAGCACCCTGGAAGCCTTGCTCATCACCTCCTAGTATGGTCTTTCCATAAGGGATAGATATGTCTGCATCACGTCTGTAGCTCATCGTCCAGTTGAAGAGGCCATTAAGCTGTGTGAGGTTTGCATTGTTGACAGGAGGCTCCATTGACAGCCACACCCAATGCTGGGAAGCCGGGCGATCCTGGTGCAGGGGCAGCGAGGACAGACCTTTGCTCAGTTCCTGGTGGTGGAAGACAACCACATCAGCAGCGGAGAAGGCGGAGGTGTTATCAGTGAGGAAACATCGGCTGATGTTGTACATCTCGAGGCATTTGTTCCCGTTGAGCCTGTATGAGCGGCCGAACGGCCAGTGCCACAGCAGGATGCTGATGTTTCTCTGAGGAACATCTGGATGATATTTCTGCAGATAGAGCTTCTCGTCCAAGAAGCTGTAATAAAGCAGGGATGAGAGAGAGCTGAGGATGAGGAGGAGGAAGATGAGGGCTCGGGATCCAGATGTTGTCATGGCTGCCTGGCGTTTTCCAGGCCAAAAGGGCACAGATCACTGGTATGGAACTTCTAGAAAGAAAGGGAGGATAGATCAGAGATGTTATTTTGCTTTCATATGTTCTCATCAGTGCAGGAACTGCAGAGAGCAAGGTGTTAAAAACAAAAACATCTCATAATGCAGAAGACATTTAATTCTGTTTTAACTCCCACAAATTATTATTAATCATTATTTTCTTCAGATAACAGTTACAGTTTAATTATAAGTGAGCTTGCATCAGAGATGTAACAGACACAAATAAAATACTTTAAGAAAGGTGCAGTAATCAGTTTTTGTTTTGTTTTTTTACAAAGGAGTAAAGCTTTGCCATTTGATGAAATCTGCACTGCTGTCTTGTGTCTTCCTCTATGTTCAGAGTTTTCAGTAAGAAAAGTAGGTTCTGCTTCTTCTTCTATTTAGGATTACATCATCAGTATTGCACACTCGTAACTGCTCAAAAAATTATGTTAAAGGTTTATACTATAAAAAAAAAACTAAGAATTGAACAGTTTGCAAATTATCAAAATAATTAAAACAGGTGACTTATCAAAGTCATTTATGACTATAGCAAATCACAAATATTTATCTGTATGTTTTTTTATAAAACATACATTTGATAACTTTCTGATAAGCATATTCTACTAACGTTTTTGTGTGGGTTGATGAGACATCTTGTGAAATGAAACTGGCAGAAAGAGGTTTTCTAAAGATGGCGCACCCTGATAGCTGGGTACACCACAAACTCAACATCATTTTAAGAACAGAACATTAAAAAAAATAAATTAAAAGCATTCTGTACACTATGAATCTGTAGTAAAAAACTTTGATATCAGCTTAGTGGGTGGATTTGATTGATAAAAAAATTAGGCTGGCAGAGATGTTGGCACTTACCTACGTGACACGATACCAGGCTGTCTGCTGCCCGTAGAGCTTTGTTCTACTCAACACATCCAAGAATATAAAGGAAATCCTACCCCCTCAAATTTTTGACTCATCTCTTGATTGACACTTCATACACACACACCCAGCTTCTCGGTGGTAGGGTGTGATAGTTGATGTACGATATCAATCAGTCATCAGGAGAAAGAAATGAGCAGCAACAAAAAGGAAAATTTGTTATTTATCATGCAGAAATTTCAAATTAATAAGTTCTTAAATTTTTTTTCATACAAACTGAACTATGAATTAATATTATTAAGATTAAGTTTGGGTGTGTTTACGCTCATGTTTAGTTGGGTTAAGGTAAGGGTTAGATGCGTTAAAACCCTCACCCATCACCACAGACACCTGTCACCGTGCCACTCTGTTTCATACTCATTTACTTACCTGTTAAACTGCTCATGCATCTGTTGTTTGCAGAATTAGCACAGCCAGCAGCTGGTGGCAATCAAAAACATTAACATTGCTGATTTTAGTTTTGTAAACCACAAGCTGGTCTTCCCCTTCCTGTTCTTGCAGCTCTGCAGAGGAAAGGGGCACAGGGTTACACAGCTTCTGTAGGCACAGACCACATCATAACCGTTTCAACGAGCAGAGCCCTCAGCCCTCCCAGTTCACATTTGGCTTTTAATGCATAGACTTATGCAAAACCTGCTCCCTCTCCATACTCACACTTTTCCGGTTGCTTTCTGCAATGCATTAACTCAATTTTAACTGAGTTATGCAACCACTAAAATATTATGGAACACAACCAAGCTGAGATGTGACTTGAAGCTCTATTTTTGTTCTGGCGCAGAGCCCAGAACGCTGTGTGAACTGATATTTTCTCACTAAGGTTATTTCCTCGACTGTGCTGGTTTGGTATCTTGGTGACTTGCCATGTGCCCCAGTGGAAGGAGAGGCTGTTGTGCAATCCACAAGCCTACACTGAAGGCCTTTCCTTTACTCGGATGACTCTGTATATAGCCATCTGAAGGCAGCAGATATCTGTTCCATCTGCAGTCTCTAACCGGAGTTATGTTGCACACTGTCAAGCCATAATTACCTTGACCACAATCTGCACCGTGCCGCTGGGTTCACAAAACTAGAGACCCTGCTCTGAGCAGGTGGGCATCGAACCACGCAAGATGCATTCATTCTTGACACCAAGATTGCAGTATGCTGCTGGAATGGCATCACCACAACTTCTACCATACCTCTCATCCCACTGCGGCACACATGGGGTAACCAACATACCAAACCAGCACAGTCGAGGAAATGAGCTAAATGCCAGTTCACTAATGCAATGTTCCTCACTGTGCGCCGACACCAAAATAGAACCCTTAGAGTGCAGGCACGTCTACAAGGTCATCAGGTGGGCACCCTGATCTCAGAGAAGGCTCAACAGTGTATTCCAGTGTCCCAGAATCCCTATTTTCCCTAATTCTTCTAATTGCATCAGGCAATGTACTTGTTAGATTCAACACCATTTACCACCATTTTTTATTATTACCAAATACCTCCGAGACACGATATCTAAAGCTTTAGTTACTCTAGATGGCATTGCCCTGGCCTCCAGCAATGGATCATAGCAAATCCTTTTTATTAGGCTGCCCGAATAAATCCCTTAAGACTCTCCAGTTGATCCAGAATGCTGCGGCACGTGTACTGACAAAAACTAGGAAAAGAGATCATATTTCTCCAATATGAGATTCTCTGCACTGGCTCTCTGTAAAATCCAAAATAGAATTTAAAATCCTTCTGTTATGAATTGGCACTATATAAATAAAATTGAATTGAATAGAATTCTCCTCACCTATAAAGGTGAATAGTCAGGCACTTAAAGAACTAATAGGACCTTATAACCCCACTAGAATGCTACCCTGAAAATTTCATGTAAATTAAATGACTGGCACGTAACGCTTACTTACTGTTGCAAGTAGGTGGTGCAATGACTACAACACTTAAATGGCAAGTAGATGTTCTCAGGCCAGGGAGTTATTAAACATGTGAAGTTTGGGGTAGATTAGACAATTTACACTCAAGTAACAACAACTTCCTATTTCATACAGGACAGTTAGATAGAGCTTCATACAATGATATAAGTTGACATTCAAAATGAAGCTGTTATTGCTTCCCAGGGCCTCTTACAAACATTCAAAACTAGATTTATATGACAGACAAAATGGTTTGATTTGAGTTTGTCTCCTGACAGCAGATGTTCAACTTTTTTCTATGCGATATGTTTATTGTCTCAATTCGACTGGGTCAAAGATGTCATTCCACCCCGAAGCCTCTTGGAATTATATTTCTACATTGGATATATTAACAAATATATGAATAACATGAGAAAATGGTTTAATATGAGTTTGGACTTTGTCTCCACACAGTAGTTGTTCAGTTAGAACTTTTTTCCATGATGTAAGTTTTCTTTCAAAATGAAGCTGTTTTTGGTTCACAGGGCCTCTTAGAAACTTTAAATACTAGATTTGTATGATGGACAACATGAATTGGTCTTCTGACAGCAGATGTTCAACTTTATTCGATGAGATTATTGTATTTTCAGTCTATAGGGATTAATCTCGTATTTCTTCACAGAGGATCCTGGAGAAACATGTTATATTAGTAAGATCATAAACCAGACACCTATGAAGAACAACATGATTTGTCTTGAGTTTCTTGTCAAACTTTGTCCCCAGACATCAATTTCATCATTATACTACATTCAGGAATAATTTCTTTCTAGAGGTACTGAGACACCCATTTCTACTTACAAAATAGCACACATGTGGAGGATAACACAATCTGACTCGTTTCTTTTGACACTTTGTCCCCACAGAGGAAATAGTCAGTTTATCCTTCTTTATATGAGATCTGTTTATTTTCTCAATACGACTGGGTCAAAGATGTCATTTCATCCCGAAGCCTCTTGGAATTATATTTCTATATTGGATATATTAACATATATATGAATAACATGAGAAAATGGTTTAATATGAGTTTGGACTTTGTCTCCACACAGCGGATGTTCAGTTAGAACTTTTTTCCATGATGTAAGTTTCCTTTCAAAATGAAGCTGTTTTTGTTTCCCAGGGCCTCTTAGAAACATTAAAGACTAGATTTTTATGATGGATATCATGAATTGGTCTTCTGACAGCAGATGTTCAACTTTATTCGATGAGATTATTGTATTTTCAGTCTATAGGGATTAATCTCGTATATCTTCACAGAGGATCCTGGAGAAACGCGTTATATTAGTAAGATCACAAGCCAGACACCTATGAAGAAAAACATGATTTGTTTTGAGTGTCTTGTCAAACTTTGTCCCCAGACATCAATTTCATCATTATACTACATTCAGGAATCATTTCTTTCTAGATGTCCTGAGACACCTATTTCTTCTACTTACAAAATAGAACACATGTGGAGGATACCACAATCTAACTGACTTTCTTTTGACACCTTGTCCCAACAGAGGAAATAGTCAGTTTCTCCTTCTTTCTATGAGATCTGTTTATTTTCTCAATTCGAATGGGTCAAAGATGTCATTCCACCCCGAAGCCTCTTGGAATTATATTTCTACATTAGATAAATTAACATATATATGAATAACAACAAAGATTTTCCCGAAGCCTCTTTGGAACATATCACGTTAGAAGTATTAACAAATGAATCTGATGAGAAAATGGCTTAAATTGAGTTTGGACTTTGTTTCCACACAGCAGAAGCTCAGTTAGAACTTTTTTCCATGATGTTTTCCTTTCAAAATGAAGCTGTTTTTGTTTCACAGGGCCTCTTAGAAACATTAAAGACTAGAATTTTATGATGGACATAATGAATTGGTCTTCTGACAGCAGATGTTCAACTTTATTCGATGAGATTATTGTATTTTCAGTCTATAGGGATTTAATCTCGTATTTCTTCACAGAGGATCCTGGAGAAACATGATGTTATATTAGTAAGATCACAAACCAGACACCTATGAAGAACAACATGATTTGTCTTGAGTTTCTTGTCAAACCTTGTCCCCAGACATCAATTTCATCATTATACTACATTCAGGAATCATTTCTTTCTAGATGTATTGAGACACCTATTTCTACTTACAAAATAGCACACATATGTAGGACACCATGATTTGACTCGTTTCTTTTGACACTTTGTCCCCACAGAGGAAATAGTCAGTTTCACCTTCTTTCTATGAGATCTGTTTATTTTCTCAATTCGACTGGGTTAAAGCTGTCATTTCATCCCGAAGCCTCTTGGAAACATATTTCTACGTTAGATATATTAACAAATATATGAATAACATGAGAAAATGGCTTAAATTGAGTTTGGACTTTGTCTCCACACAGTAGATGTTCAGTTAGAACTTTTTTCCATGATGTAAGTTTCCTTTCAAAATGAAGCTGTTTTTGTTTCCCAGGGCCTCTTACAAACATTAAAAACTAGATTTTTATGATGGACAACATGGTTTGATTTGAGTTTGTCTCCTGACAGCAGATGTTCAACTTCATTCGATGAGATTATTGTATTTTCAGTCTATAGGGACTAATCTCGTATTTCTTCACAGAGGATCCTGGAGAAACATGTTATATTAGTAACATCACAAACCAGACACCTATGTAAGAACAACATGATTTGTCTTGAGTTTCTTGTCAAACTTTGTCCCCAGACATCAATTTCATCATTATACTACATTCAGGTTTAATTTCTTTCTAGAGGTACTGAGACACCTATCTCTACTTACAAAATAGCACACATGTGGAGGATACCCCAATTTGACTCGTTTCTATTGACACTTTGACCCACAGAGGAAATAGTCAGTTTCACCTTCTTTCTATGAGATCTGTTTATTGTCTCAATTCGACTGGGTTAAAGCTGTCATTTCATCCCGAAGCCTCTTGGAAACATATTTCTACGTTAGATATATTAACAAATATATGAATAACATGAGAAAATGGCTTAAATTGAGTTTGGACTTTGTCTCCACACAGCAGATGTTCAGTTAGAACTTTTTTCCATGATGTAAGTTTCCTTTCAAAATGAAGCTGTTTTTGTTTCCCAGGGCCTCTTACGAACATTAAAAACTAGATTTTTATGATGGACAACATGATTTGAGTTGAGTTTGTCTCCTGACAGTAGATGTTCAACTTTTTTCGATGAGAGTATTGTATTTTCAGTCTATAGGGATTAAACTCGTCTTTCTTCACAGAGGATCCTGGAGAAACATGTTATATTAATAAGATCACAAACCAGACACCTTTGAAGAACAACAACATGATTTGTCTTGAGTTTCTTCAAAACTTTGTCCCCAGACATCAATTTCATCATATATACTACATTCAGGAATCATTTCTTTCTAGAGATACTGAGACACCTATTTCTACTTAGCACACAAATAGCACACATGTATTAGAGGATACCACAATTTGACTCGTTTCTGAGTTTGACACTTTGTCCCCACAGAGGAAATAGTCAGTTTAACCTTCTTTCTATGAGATCTGTTTATTGCCTCAATTCGGCTGTGTTAAAACTGTCATTTCATCCCGAAGCCTCTTTGAAACATATTTCTACGTTAGATTTATTAACAAATATATGAATAACATGAGAAAATGGCTTAAATTGAGTTTGGACTTTGTCTCCACACAGCAGATGTTCAGTTAGAACTTTTTTCCATGATATAAGTTTCCTTTCAAAATGAAGCTGTTTTTGTTTCCCAGGGCCTCTTACGAACATTAAAAACTAGATTTTTATGATGGACAACATGATTTGAGTTGAGTTTGTTCTGACAGCAGATGTTCAACTTTATTCGATGAGATTATTGTATTTTCAGTCTATAGGGATTAATCTCGTATTTCTTCACAGAGGATCCTGGAGAAACATGTTATATTAGTAAGATCACAAACCAGACACCTCTTGAAGAACAACATGATTTGTTTTGAGTTTCTTGTCATTAGTAAATCACTTTGTCCCCAGACATCAATTTCATCATTATACTACATTCAGGAATCATTTCTTTCTAGATGTCCTGAGAAACCCATTTCTACTTACAAAATAGCACACATGTGGAGGATACCACAATTTGACTCGTTTCTTTTGACACTTTGTCCCCACAGAGGAAATAGTCAGTTTCTCCTTCTTTCTATGAGATCTGTTTATTGTCTCAATTCGACTGGGTCAAAGATGTCATTCCACCCCGATGCCTCTTGGAATTATATTTCTACATTAGATATATTAAAATATATATGAATAACATGAGGAAATGGCTTAAATTGAGTTTGGACTTTGTCTCCACACAGTGGATGTTTAGTTAGAACTTTTTTCCATGATGTAAGTTTTCTTTCAAAATGAAGCTGTTTTTGGTTCACAGGGCCTCTTAGAAACTTTAAATACTAGATTTTTATGATGGACAACATGGTTTGATTTGTTTTTGAGTTTGTCTTCTGACAGCAGATGTTCAACTTCATTCGATGAGATTATTGTATTTTCAGTCTATAGGGATTAATCTCGTCTTTCTTCACAGAGGATCCTGGAGAAACATGTTATATTAGTAAGATCACAAACCAGACACCTTTGATCAACAACATGATTTGTTTTGAGTTTCTTGTCAAACTTTGTCCCCAGACATCAATTTCATCATTATACTACATTCAGGAATCATTTCTTTCTAGAGATACTGAGACACCTATTTCTCTTACTTACAAAATAGCACACATGTGGAGGATACCACAATTTGACTCGTTTCTTTTGACACTTTGTCCCCACAGAGGAAATAGTCAGTTTCACCTTCTTTCTATGAGATCTGTTTATTTTCTCAATTCGACTGGGTAAAGCTGTCATTTCATCCCGAAGCCTCTTGGAATTATATTTCTATATTGGATATATTAACATATATATGAATAACATGAGAAAATGGTTTAATATGAGTTTGGACTTTGTCTCCACACAGTAGTTGTTCAGTTAGAACTTTTTTCCATGATGTAAGTTTCCTTTCAAAATGAAGCTGTTTTTGTTTCCCAGGGCCTCTTACAAACATTAAAAACTAGATTTTTATGATGGACAACATGGTTTGATTTGAGTTTGTCTCCTGACAGCAGATGTTCAACTTCATTCGATGAGAGTATTGTATTTTCAGTCTATAGGGATTAATCTCGTATTTCTTCACAGAGGATCCTGGAGAAACGTGTTATATTAGTAACATCACAAACCAAACACCTATGAAGAACAACATGATTTGTCTTGAGTTTCTTGTCAAACCTTGTCCCCAGACATCAATTTCATCATTATACTACATTCAGGAATCATTTCTTTCTAGATGTATTGAGACACCTATTTCTACTTACAAAATAGCACACATATGGAGGACACCACAATTTGACTCGTTTCTTTTGACACTTTGTCCCCACAGAGGAAATAGTCAGTTTCACCTTCTTTCTATGAGATCTGTTTATTGTCTCAATTCGACTGGGTTAAAGATGTCATTTCCACCCCGAAGCCTCTTGGAATTATATTTCTACATTAGATATATTAACAAATATATGAATAACATGAGAAAATGGCTTAAATTGAGTTTGGACTTTGTCTCCACACAGCAGAAGTTCAGTTAGAACTTTTTCCATGATGTAAGTTTCCTTTCAAAATGAAGCTGTTTTTGTTTCCCAGGGCCTCTTAGAAACATTAAAAACTAGATTTTTATGATGGACAACATGATTTGATTGAGTTGTCTCTGACAGCAGATGTTCAACTTTATTCGATGAGATTATTGTATTTTCAGTCTATAGGGATTAAACTCGTCTTTCTTCACAGAGGATCCTGGAGAAACATGGTATATTAATAAGATCACAAACCAGACACCTTTGATCAACAACATGATTTTGTTTTGAGTTTCTTGTCAAACTTTGTCCCCAGACATCAATTTCATCATTATACTACATTCAGGAATCATTTCTTTCTAGATGTATTGAGACACCTATTTCTACTTAGAAAATAGCACACATGTGGAGGATACCACAATTTGACTCGTTTCTTTTGTTTCTTTTGACACTTTGTCCCCACAGAGGAAATAGTCAGTTTCACCTTCTTTCTATGAAGATATGTTTATTTTCTTCAATTCGACTTGGTCAAAGATGTCATTTCACACCCGAAGCCTCTTGGAATTATAAATAGATAAATTAACATATATAGACATATGAGATCTGTTTAAAATTCGGCTGTGTTAAAACTGTCATTTCATCCCGAAGCCTCTTTGAAACATATTTCTACGTTGATTTATTAACAAATATATGAATAACATGAGAAAATGGCTTAAATTGAGTTTGGACTTTGTCTCCACACAGCAGAGTTCAGTTAGAACTTTTTCCATGATGTAAGTTTCCTTTCAAAATGAAGCTGTTTTTGTTTCACAGGGCCTCTTAGAAACATTAAAAACTAGATTTTTATGATGGACAACATGGTTTGATTTGAGTTTGTTCTGACAGCAGATGTTCAACTTTATTCGATGAGATTATTGTATTTTCAGTGTATAGGGATTAATCTCGTATTTCTTCACAGAGGATCCTGGAGAAACATGTTATATTAGTAAGATCACAAACCAGACACCTATGAAGAACAACATGATTTGTTTTGAGTTTCTTGTCAAACTTTGTCCCCAGACATCAATTTCATCATTATACTACATTCAGGAATCATTTCTTTCTAGATGTCCTGAGACAGACCATTTCTACTTACAAAATAGCACACATGTGGAGGATACCACAATTTTTGACTCGTTTCTATTGACACTTTGTCCCCACAGAGGAAATAGTCAGTTTCACCTTCTTTCTATGAGATCTGTTTATTGTCTCAATTCGACTGGGTCAAAGATGTCATTTCATCCCGAAGCCTCTTGGAATTATATTTCTACATTAGATATATTAACAAATATATGAATAACATGAGAAAATGGCTTAAATTGAGTTTGGACTTTGTCTCCACACAGCAGAAGCTCAGTTAGAACTTTTTCCATGATGTAAGTTTCCTTTCAAAATGAAGCTGTTTTTGTTTCCAGGGCCTCTTAGAAACATTAAAGACTAGATTTTTATGATGGACATAATGATTTGAGTTTGTCTTCTGACAGCAGATGTTCAACTTTATTCGATGAGATTATTGGATTTTCAGTCTATAGGGATTAAACTCGTCTTTCTTCACAGAGGATCCTGGAGAAACATGGTATATTAATAAGATCACAAACCAGACACCTTTGATCAACAACGTGATTTGTTTTGGGTTTCTTGTAAAACTTTGTCCCCAGACATCAATTTCATCATTATACTACATTCAGGAATCATTTCTTTCTAGAGATACTGAGACACCTATTTCTACT
Organism: Siniperca chuatsi; assembly: GCF_020085105.1. Classification (NCBI taxonomy): domain Eukaryota; kingdom Metazoa; phylum Chordata; class Actinopteri; order Centrarchiformes; family Sinipercidae; genus Siniperca; species Siniperca chuatsi. The sequence continues at coordinate 30,386,172 of NC_058046.1, read as the reverse complement.
TTAAAATAGCACACATGTGGAGGATACCACAATTTGACTCGTTTCTTTTGACACTTTGTCCCCCACAGAGGAAATAGTCAGTTTCACCTTCTTTCTATGAGATCTGTTTATTTTCTCAATTCGACTGGGTTAAAGCTGTCATTTCACCCCGAAGCCTCTTGGAATTATATTTCTACATTGGATATATTAACATATATATGAATAACATGAGAAAATGGTTTAATATGAGTTTGGACTTTGTCTCCACACAGCGGATGTTCAGTTAGAACTTTTTTCCATGATGTAAGTTTCCTTTCAAAATGAAGCTGTTTTTGTTTCACAGGGCCTCTTAGAAACATTAAAGACTAGAATTTTATGATGGACAACATGAATTGGTCTTCTGACAGCAGATGTTCAACTTTATTCGATGAGATTATTGTATTTTCAGTGTATAGGGATTAATCTCGTATTTCTTCACAGAGGATCCTGGAGAAACACGTTATATTAGTAAGATCACAAGCCAGACACCTATGAAGAACAACATGATTTGTTTTGAGTGTCTTGTCAAACTTTGTCCCCAGACATCAATTTCATCATTATACTACATTCAGGAATCATTTCTTTCTAGATGTACTGAGACAGCCATTTCTACTTACAAAATAGAACACATGTGGAGGATACCACAATCTCACTCGTTTCTTTTGACACCTTGTCCCAACAGAGGAAATAGTCAGTTTCTCCTTCTTTCTATGAGATCTGTTTATTGTCTCAATTCGACTGGGTCAAAGATGTCATTCCACCCCGATGCCTCTTGGAATTATATTTCTACATTAGATATATTAACATATATATGAATAACATGAGGAAATGGCTTAAATTGAGTTTGGACTTTGTTTCCACACGGCAGAAGCTCAGTTAGAACTTTTTTCCATGATGTAAGTTTCCTTTCAAAATGAAGCTGTTTTTGGTTCACAGGGCCTCTTAGAAACATTAAAGACTAGAATTTTATGATGGACATAATGAATTGGTCTTCTGACAGCAGATGTTCAACTTTATTCGATGAGATTATTGGATTTTCAGTCTATAGGGATTAAACTCGTCTTTCTTCACAGAGGATCCTGGAGAAACATGGTATATTAATAAGATCACAAACCAGACACCTTTGATCAACAACATGATTTGTTTTGAGTTTCTTGTCAAACTTTGTCCCCAGACATCAATTTCATCATTATACTACATTCAGGAATCATTTCTTTCTAGATGTACTGAGACACCTATTTTTCTACTTACAAAATAGCACACATGTGGAGGATACCACAATTTGACTCGTTTCTTTTGACACTTTGTCCCCAACACACAGAGGAAATAGTCAGTTTCACCTTCTTTCTATGAGATCTGTTTATTTTCTCAATTCGACTGGGTCAAAGCTGTCATTTCACCCCGAAGCCTCTTGGAATTATATTTCTACATTAGATTATATTAACATATATATGAATAACATGAGAAAATGGCTTAAATTGAGTTTGGACTTTGTCTCCACACAGCAGATGTTCAGTTAGAACTTTTTCCATGATGTAAGTTTCCTTTCAAAATGAAGCTGTTTTTTGTTTCCAGGGCCTCTTAGAAACATTAAAGACTAGATTTTTATGATGGACAACATGAATTGGTCTTCTGACAGCAGATGTTCAACTTTATTCGATGAGATTATTGTATTTTCAGTCTATAGGGATTAATCTCGTATTTCTTCACAGAGGATCCTGGAGAAACACGTTATATATTAGTAAGATCACAAACCAGACACCTATGAAGAACAACATGATTTGTTTTGAGTTTCTTGTCAAACTTTGTCCCCAGACATCAATTTCATCATTATACTACATTCAGGAATCATTTCTTTCTAGATGTCCTGAGACAGCCATTTCTACTTACAAAATAGAACACATGTGGAGGATACCACAATGATTTGACTCGTTTCTTTTGACACCTTGTCCCAACAGAGGAAATAGTCAGTTTCTCCTTCTTTCTATGAGATCTGTTTATTTTCTCAATTCGACTGGGTCAAAGATGTCATTCCACCCGACGCCTCTTGGAATTATATTTCTACATTAGATATATTAACATATATATATGAATAACATGAGGAAATGGCTTAAATTGAGTTTGGACTTTGTTTCCACACGGCAGAAGCTCAGTTAGAACTTTTTTCCATGATGTAAGTTTCCTTTCAAAATGAAGCTGTTTTTGTTTCCCAGGGCCTCTTAGAAACATTAAAGACTAGATTTTTATGATGGATATCATGAATTGGTCTTCTGACAGCAGATGTTCAACTTTATTCAATGAGATTATTGGATTTTCAGTCTATAGGGATTAAACTCGTCTTTCTTCACAGAGGATCCTGGAGAAACATGGTATATTAATAAGATCACAAACCAGACACCCTTGATCAACAACATGATTTGTTTGAGTTTCTTGTCAAACTTTGTCCCCAGACATCAATTTCATCATTATACTACATTCAGGAATCATTTCTTTCTAGAGATACTGAGACACCTATTTCTACTTACGAAATAGCACACATGTGGAGGATACCACAATTTGACTCGTTTCTTTTGACACTTTGTCCCCACAGAGGAAATAGTCAGTTTCACCTTCTTTCTATGAGATCTGTTTATTTTCTCAATTCGACTGGGTCAAAGATGTCATTCCACCCCTAAGCCTCTTGGAATTATATTTCTACATTAGATATATTAACAAATATATGAATAACATGAGAAAATGGCTTAAATTGAGTTTGGACTTTGTCTCCACACAGCGGATGATCAGTTAGAACGTTTTTCCATGATGTAAGTTTCCTTTCAAAATGAAGCTGTTTTTGTTTCCCAGGGTCTCTTAGAAACATTAAAGACTAGATTTTTATGATGACAACATGATTTGTTGTTCTGAAAACAGATGTTCAACTTTTTTCGATGAGATTATTGGATTTTCAGTCTATAAGGATTAAACTCGTCTTTCTTCACAGAGGATCCTGGAGAAACATGTTATATTAATAAGATTACAAACCAGACACCTTTGAACAACAACGTGATTTGTTTTGAGTTTCTTGTCAAACTTTGTCCCCAGACATCAATTTCATCATTGTACTACATTCAGGTTTAATTTCTTTCTAGAGGTCCTGAGAAACCCATTTCTACTTACAAAATAGCACACATGTGGAGGATACCACAATTTGGCTCGTTTCTGTTGACACTTTGTCCCAACAGAGGAAATAGTCAGTTTCTACTTCTTTCTATGCGATATGTTTATTTTCTCAATTCGACTGGGTCAAAGATGTCATTCCACCCCGATGCCTCTTGGAATTATATTTCTACATTAGATATATTAACATATATATGAATAACATGAGAAAATGGTTTAATATGAGTTTGGACTTTGTCTCCACACAGCGGATGTTCAGTTAGAACGTTTTTCCATGATGTAAGTTTCCTTTCAAAATGAAGCTGTTTTTGTTTCCCAGGGCCTCTTAGAAACATTAAAGACTAGATTTTTATGATGGATATCATGAATTGGTCTTCTGACAGCAGATGTTCAACTTTATTCAATGAGATTATTGATTTTCAGTCTATAGGGATTAAATCTCGTCTTTCTTCACAGAGGATCCTGGAGAAACATGGTATATTAATAAGATCACAAACCAGACACCTTTGATCAACAACACATGATTTGTTTTGAGTTTCTTGTCAAACTTTGTCCCCAGACATCAATTTCATCATTATACTACATTCAGGAATCATTTCTTTCTAGAGATACTGAGACACCTATTTCTACTTACTGAAAAATAGCACACATGTGGAGGATACCACAATTTGACTCGTTTCTTTTGACACTTTGTCCCAACAGAGGAAATAGTCAGTTTCACCTTCTTTCTATGAGATCTGTTTATTTTCTCAATTCGACTGGGTCAAAGATGTCATTCCACCCCGAAGCCTCTTGGAATTATATTTCTACATTGGATATATTAACAAATATATGAATAACATGAGAAAATGGTTTAATATGAGTTTGGACTTTGTCTCCAAACAGCAGAAGCTCAGTTAGAACTTTTTTCCATGATGTAAGTCTCCTTTCAAAATGAAGCTGTTTTTGTTTCCCAGGGTCTCTTAGAAACATTAAAGACTAGATTTTTATGATGGAAAACATGAATTGGTCTTAAGACAGCAGATGTTCAACTTCATTCGATGAGATTATTGTATTTTCAGTCTATAGGGATTCACCTCGTATTTCTTCACAGAGGATCCTGGAGAAACATGTTATATTAGTAAGATCACAAGCCAGACACCTAAGAAGAACAACATGATTTGTTTTGAGTGTCTTGTCAAACTTTGTCCCCAGACATCAATTTCATCATTATACTACATTCAGGAATCATTTCTTTCTAGATGTCCTGAGACAGCCATTTCTACTTACAAAATAGAACACATGTGGAGGATACCACAATCTCACTCGTTTCTTTTGACACTTTGTCCCCACAGAGGAAATAGTCAGTTTTTCTCCTTCTTTCTATGAGATCTGTTTATTTTCTCAATTCGACTGGGTCAAAGATGTCATTCCACCCGAAGCCTCTTGGAATTATATTTCTACATTAGATATATTAACATATATATGAATAACATGAGAAAATGGCTTAAATTGAGTTTGGACTTTGTTTCCACACGGCAGAAGCTCAGTTAGAACTTTTTCCATGATGTAAGTTTCCTTTCAAAATGAAGCTGTTTTTGGTTCACAGGGCCTCTTAGAAACATTAAAGACTAGAATTTTATGATGGACAACATGAATTGGTCTTCTGACAGCAGATGTTCAACTTTATTCAATGAGATTATTGGATTTTCAGTCTATAGGGATTAAACTCGTCTTTCTTCACAGAGGATCCTGGAGAAAACATGGTATATTAATAAGATCACAAACCAGACACCTTTGATCAACAACGTGATTTGTTTTGGGTTTCTTGTAAAACTTTGTCCCCAGACATCAATTTCATCATTATACTACATTCAGGAATCATTTCTTTCTAGAGATACTGAGACACCTATTTCTACTTACGAAATAGCACACATGTGGAGGATACCACAATTTGACTCGTTTCTTTTGACACTTTGTCCCAACAGAGGAAATAGTCAGTTTCACCTACTTTCTATGCGATATGTTTATTTTATCAATTCGACTGGGTCAAAGCTGTCATTTCACCCCGAAGCCTCTTGGAATTATATTTCTATATTGGATATATTAACATATATATGAATAACATGAGAAAATGGTTTAATATGAGTTTGGACTTTGTCTCCACACAGTGGATGTTTAGTTAGAACTTTTTTCCATGATGTAAGTTTCCTTTCAAAATGAAGCTGTTTTTGTTTCCCAGGGCCTCTTAGAAACATTAAAGACTAGATTTTTATGATGGATATCATGAATTGGTCTTCTGACAGCAGATGTTCAACTTTATTCGATGAGATTATTGTATTTTCAGTCTATAGGGATTAATCTCGTATATCTTCACAGAGGATCCTGGAGAAACGCGTTATATTAGTAAGATCACAAGCCAGACACCTATGAAGAAAAACATGATTTGTTTTGAGTGTCTTGTCAAACTTTGTCCCCAGACATCAATTTCATCATTATACTACATTCAGGAATCATTTCTTTCTAGATGTCCTGAGACAGCCATTTCTACTTACAAAATAGAACACATGTGGAGGATACCACAATCTCACTCGTTTCTTTTGACACCTTGTCCCAACAGAGGAAATAGTCAGTTTCTCCTTCTTTCTATGAGATCTGTTTATTTTCTCAATTCGAATGGGTCAAAGATGTCATTCCACCCCGAAGCCTCTTGGAATTATATTTCTACATTAGATAAATTAACATATATATGAATAACATGAGAAAATGGCTTAAATTGAGTTTGGACTTTGTTTCCACACGGCAGAAGCTCAGTTAGAACTTTTTTCCATGATGTAAGTTTCCTTTCAAAATGAAGCTGTTTTTGGTTCACAGGGCCTCTTAGAAACATTAAAGACTAGAATTTTATGATGGACAACATGAATTGGTCTTCTGACAGCAGATGTTCAACTTTATTCAATGAGATTATTGGATTTTCAGTCTATAGGGATTAAACTCGTCTTTCTTCACAGAGGATCCTGGAGAAACATGGTATATTAATAAGATCACAAACCAGACACCTTTGATCAACAACGTGATTTGTTTTGGGTTTCTTGTAAAACTTTGTCCCCAGACATCAATTTCATCATTATACTACATTCAGGAATCATTTCTTTCTAGAGATACTGAGACACCTATTTCTACTTATTAGTAAAATAGCACACATGTGGAGGATACCACAATTTGACTCGTTTCTTTTGACACTTTGTCCCCACAGAGGAAATAGTCAGTTTCACCTTCTTTCTATGAGATCTGTTTATTTTCTCAATTCGACTGGGTCAAAGATGTCATTCCACCCCTAAGCCTCTTGGAATTATATTTCTACATTAGATATATTAACAAATATATGAATAACATGAGAAAATGGCTTAAATTGAGTTTGGACTTTGTCTCCACACAGCAGATGTTCAGTTAGAACTTTTTTCCATGATGTAAGTTTCCTTTCAAAATGAAGCTGTTTTTGGTTCACAGGGCCTCTTAGAAACATTAAAGACTAGAATTTTATGATGGACAACATGAATTGGTCTTCTGACAGCAGATGTTCAACTTTATTCGATGAGATTATTGTATTTTCAGTCTATAGGGATTAATCTCGTATTTCTTCACAGAGGATCCTGGAGAAACGCGTTATATTAGTAAGATCACAAGCCAGACACCTATGAAGAAAAACATGATTTGTTTTGAGTTTCTTGTCAAACTTTGTCCCCAGACATCAATTTCATCATTATACTACATTCAGGAATCATTTCTTTCTAGATGTACTGAGACAGCCATTTCTACTTACAAAATAGCACACATGTGGAGGATACCACAATTTGACTCGTTTCTTTTGACACTTTGTCCCCACAGAGGAAATAGTCAGTTTCTCCTTCTTTCTATGAGATCTGTTTATTTTCTCAATTCGACTGGGTCAAAGATGTCATTCCACCCCGAAGCCTCTTGGAATTATATTTCTACATTAGATAAATTAACAAATATATGAATAACATGAGAAAATGGCTTAAATTGAGTTTGGACTTTGTTTCCACACGGCAGAAGCTCAGTTAGAACTTTTTTCCATGATGTAAGTTTCCTTTCAAAATGAAGCTGTTTTTGTTTCACAGGGCCTCTTAGAAACATTAAAGACTAGAATTTTATGATGGACAACATGAATTGGTCTTCTGACAGCAGATGTTCAACTTTATTCAATGAGATTATTGGATTTTCAGTCTATAGGGATTAAACTCGTCTTTCTTCACAGAGGATCCTGGAGAAACATGGTATATTAATAAGATCACAAACCAGACACCTTTGATCAACAACGTGATTTGTTTTGGGTTTCTTGTAAAACTTTGTCCCCAGACATCAATTTCATCATTATACTACATTCAGGAATCATTTCTTTCTAGAGATACTGAGACACCTATTTCTACTTACGAAATAGCACACATGTGGAGGATACCACAATTTGACTCGTTTCTTTTGACACTTTGTCCCAACAGAGGAAATAGTCAGTTTCACCTACTTTCTATGCGATATGTTTATTTTATCAATTCGACTGGGTCAAAGCTGTCATTTCACCCCGAAGCCTCTTGGAATTATATTTCTATATTGGATATATTAACATATATATGAATAACATGAGAAAATGGTTTAATATGAGTTTGGACTTTGTCTCCACACAGTGGATGTTTAGTTAGAACTTTTTTCCATGATGTAAGTTTCCTTTCAAAATGAAGGTGTTTTTGTTTCACAGGGCCTCTTAGAAACTTTAAAGACTAGATTTTTATGATGGACAACATGAATTGGTGTTCTGACAGCAGATGTTCAACTTTATTCGATGAGATTATTGTATTTTCAGTGTATAGGGATTAATCTCGTATTTCTTCACAGAGGATCCTGGAGAAACACGTTATATTAGTAAGATCACAAGCCAGACACCTAAGACGAACAACATGATTTGTCTTGAGTTTCTTGTCAAACTTTGTCCCCAGACATCAATTTCATCATTGTACTACATTCAGGTTTAATTTCTTTCTAGACAGCCATTTCGACTTTTAAAGTAGTACACATATGGAGGATACCACAATTTGACTTGTTTCTTTTGACACTTTGTCCCCACAGAGGAAATAGTCAGTTTCACCTTCTTTCTATGAGATCTGTTTATTTTCTCAATTCGACTGGGTCAAAGATGTCATTCCACCCCGAAGCCTCTTGGAATTATATTTCTACATTAGATAAATTAACAAATATATGAATAACATGAGAAAATGGCTTAAATTGAGTTTGGACTTTGTTTCCACACGGCAGAAGCTCAGTTAGAACTTTTTTCCATGATGTAAGTTTCCTTTCAAAATGAAGCTGTTTTTGGTTCACAGGGCCTCTTAGAAACATTAAAGACTAGAATTTTATGATGGACATAATGAATTGGTCTTCTGACAGCAGATGTTCAACTTTATTCAATGAGATTATTGGATTTTCAGTCTATAGGGATTAAACTCGTCTTTCTTCACAGAGGATCCTGGAGAAACATGGTATATTAATAAGATCACAAACCAGACACCTTTGATCAACAACGTGATTTGTTTTGGGTTTCTTGTAAAACTTTGTCCCCAGACATCAATTTCATCATTATACTACATTCAGGAATCATTTCTTTCTAGAGATACTGAGACACCTATTTCTACTTACGAAATAGCACACATGTGGAGGATACCACAATTTGACTCGTTTCTTTTGACACTTTGTCCCAACAGAGGAAATAGTCAGTTTCACCTTCTTTCTATGAGATCTGTTTATTTTCTCAATTCGACTGGGTCAAAGATGTCATTCCACCCCTAAGCCTCTTGGAATTATATTTCTACATTAGATATATTAACAAATATATGAATAACATGAGAAAATGGCTTAAATTGAGTTTGGACTTTGTCTCCACACAGCAGATGTTCAGTTAGAACTTTTTTCCATGATGTAAGTTTCCTTTCAAAATGAAGCTGTTTTTGGTTCACAGGGCCTCTTAGAAACTTTAAATACTAGATTTTTATGATGGACAACATGAATTGGTGTTCTGACAGCAGATGTTCAACTTTATTCGATGAGATTATTGTATTTTCAGTGTATAGGGATTAATCTCGTATTTCTTCACAGAGGATCCTGGAGAAACACGTTATATTAGTAAGATCACAAGCCAGACACCTATGAAGAACAACATGATTTGTTTTGAGTGTCTTGTCAAACTTTGTCCCCAGACATCAATTTCATCATTATACTACATTCAGGAATCATTTCTTTCTAGATGTCCTGAGACAGCCATTTCTACTTACAAAATAGCACACATGTGGAGGATACCACAATCTCACTCGTTTCTTTTGACACCTTGTCCCCACAGAGGAAATAGTCAGTTTCTCCTTCTTTCTATGAGATCTGTTTATTGTCTCAATTCGACTGGGTCAAAGATGTCATTAATTTTTGAAAAAAAATTTTTAATTTGGAAAGGAAAGGGTTTTAAACTTTTAATTTAATTTTTTAAAAATTGAATTTTTCTTTTTCCCTCTTAAAAAAAAAAAAGGGAATAATTTGGGTCCGCCAGGGTTAAAAAAAATTTTTTTTTTTTTTAAAGGGCCCCTTTTTTCCAAAAAAAAATTTTTTTAAAACCCCAATTTTAAAAAAAATTTTTTGGGGTTTTAAAATTTTCCCCCTTTTTAAATTTTTTAAACCCAAAAAAATTTTTTCCCTTTTTAAAAATTTTTTTTTTAAAAAAAAAGGGGGGGAAAAAACCTTTTTTAAAATTTTTTTGGAAAATTAAAATTTTATTTTTTAAAAAAATTTTTAATTTTTTAAACCCCAAAAATTTTTTAAAACCTTTTTAAAATTTTTTTTTTAAAAAACTTTTTTTTTGGGGGAAAAAAATTAAAATTTGGTTTTTTTAAAAAATTTTTTTTTTAAACCCTTTTTTTTTTTTAAAATTAATTTTTTTGGTTTAAGGGTTTTGAAATTTTAAAAAGGTTTTTGGGAAAAATTTTAAAAAACCCCCCAAAAAAAATTTTTTTTTTTTTTCCTTTTAAAGAAAATTTTTTTTTACCCAAAAAAATTTTTTTAAAGGGGAAAAAACCCAAACCCCTTAAAAAACAAATTTTTGGGGAAAATTTTTTAAACTTTTCCCCCTTTTCCCCAAAAAAATTTTTTCCTTTTTTGGGTTTTTTTTTTTTGGGGAAAAAATTTTTTTTCCCCCTTTTTTTTAAAAAAATTTTTTTTTTTAATAAATTGGAAAATTTTTTTTGGGGTTTAAATTTGTCCCCAACCCGGATGGTTTAAAATTTTTCCAATTTAAATTTTTTAAAAAAAAAAAGGGTTTTTGGGTTTTTTTTAAAAAGGGTTTTTTTGAAAATTTTTTGTTGTTTTTTTTAAAAAAAATTTTTTTTTAAAGGGTTTTAAACTTAAAAAATTTTTTTAAAATTTTGGAAAATTTTTTTTAAAAAAAAAACCCCCCTTTGAAAAAATTTTTTTTTTTTTTTTTTTCCCCAGAAAATTTTAAAAAAATTTTTTTAAAAATCAAAAAAAAAAACCTTTTTCCTTTTTTTCCAAATTTGGGAAAAAAATTTTCCTTTTTTTTTTGGCCCAAAAAATTTTTTTTCCCCTTTTTCCTTTAAATTTTTTGGGGGGTTTTTTTCCCCCTTTCCCAAAAAATTTTTTAATTTTTTAAATTTTTTAAATTTTAAAATTTTTTAAAAGTTTATTTTCCCCCAACCCGGGGTTTTTTTAAACTTTTTAATTTAAAATTTTTTAAAAAAGGGTTTGGTTTTTAAAAGGGGGTTTTTTTTAAAATAGTTTTTAAGGGAACCTTTTAATTTTTTCCAAAATTTAACTTTTTTGGTTTTTTTTAAATTTAAAATTAATTTTTTTTCCAAAGGGAATTTTTGGGGGGTTTTTAAAATTTTTAAAAGAATTTTTAAAAACCCAATTTGGTTTTTTTTTTCCCCCCCAAAAATTTTTTTTTAAAATTTTAAAAACCCCTTGAAGGCAAAAATTTTTTATTTCCAAAAAATTTTAGGCCAAATTTTTTTTTTAAATTTTCCCCAAAGGGGGCCCCATTTCTTTTAAAAATAAAATTTTTTTTTTGGGGTTTTTTCCCCCTTTCCCCCGGGAAAATATTTTTTTTTTTAAAAAAAAAAAAAAAAATTTTTTTTTTTTCCCCAACCCGGGAATTTTTTAAATTTTTTTTAAAAAATTTTTTAAAAAATGAAAATTTTTTTTAAGGGTTTTTTTAAAAAAAAATTTTTTAAAAAATTTTTTTTTAAAAAATTTAACTTTTTTGGTTTTTTTTAAAATTTAAAATTAAATTTTTTTTTGGGGGTTTGGGGGGAAAATTTTTCCCCAAATTTTTTTGTTTTGGTTTTTTTTTTAAAAGGGCCCCGGAAAAATTTATTTTAAAAAAAAAATTTTTTAAAAAATTGAAACCCTTTTTCTTTAAAAATTTTCCCCAAAAAAAATTTTTTTTTTTAAAATTTTTTCCCAAAGAAAAAATTTTTTTTTTTTTTTTAATTTTGGGTCCTTTTTCCCCCCGGGAAAATTTTTTTTTAAAAATTTTTATTTTTAAAAGAAAATTTTTTTTCCCCCCCCAAAAAATTTTTTTTAAAAATTTTTAAAATTTAAAAAAAAAAGGGGTTTTTGGTTTTTACGGGCCTCCCAAAATTTTTTTTTTTTTAAAAAATTTTTTTTAAAAAATTTTTTTTTGGGGAAAAATTTTTAAATTAATTTGTTAATTTAAATTTTTAAAGGGATTTTGGGAAAAGGTTTTTAATTTTCCCAAAAAAATTTTTTAAAAAAGGGTTTTTTTTTTTTAAAACCCCAGAAAATTTTAATTATTAAATTTAAAAAAATTTTTTAAAAAAAAATTTTTTAAAAATTTGCCCCAAAAATTTTCCCAATTTTCCCTTTTTTTTTCCCAAAAAAACCCTTTCTCCTTTTTTGGCCCTTTTTGGGCCAAAAAATTTTTTTTTTTCCCCCCGGGGGTTTTTTTTTTTTTTAAAAAATTTTTATTTTTAAAAAGAAATTTAAAATTTTTTTTTTAAAAACCCTTTAGAATTTTTCCAAAAAATTTTTTTTAAAAAAGGTTTTTTGGTTTTTTTAAAAAAAAGAAGGTTTTTTTTAAAAAATTTCCTTTAAAAAATTTTTTTTTGGGTTTTTTAAAATTTTTTTTTAAAAATTTTTTTTTGGGAAAATTTTTTTAAAAAAAAAATTTTTCCTTTAAAAAAATTTTTTTTTTTTGGGGAAAAGGGCCCGAATTTTAAAAAAAAAAAAATTTTTTGGGTTTTGGGCCCTTTTTTTCCCAAAAAAATTTTAAATACCACAATTTGGGTTTTTTTTTTTAAACCAAAAATTTTTTTGGCCCTTTTTGGGGATAAAATTTTTTTTTTTGGGTTTTCCCCCAAAAAATTTTTTTTTTTTTTAAAAAATTTTTTAAAAAAATTCAAAATTTTTAAAAAAAAATTTTTTTTTAAAAAGGGGAAATTTAAATTTTTTTAAAAAAGGTTTTTTAAAAAGGGTTTTTTTTCCCCCTTTGGAAATTTTTAAAACTTTTTTTTTAAAAAAAAAAAATTTTTTTTTTTTTTCCAAATTTTTAAAAATTTTAAAATTTTTTATTTAAAACCTTTTTTTTTGGGCCCGGAAAAATTTAAATTTTTTAAAAAAAATTTTTGGAAAAAAATTTTTTTTTTTTAAAATTTTAAAAAATTTAAAATTACCCCTTTAAAACCGATTTTTTGGAACCCTTTCAAATTTTAAAAACAAATTTTTTTCCCCCCCGGTTTCTTTTTCCCTTTCCCCAAGAAAAATTTCCTTTTTTTAAAAAAGGGGGTTTAAAAATTCCTTTTTAAAATTTTCCCAACCCGAGGGAAAATTTTTTTTTTAAAATTTTTTTTTTAATTAAAAGGGAAAGGTTAAATTTTGGGATTTTTTAAAAAAAAAATTTTTTAAAAATGAAAAAAAAAGGGTTTTTTTTCCGGGCCCCCAAAAATTAAAATTTTTTTTAAATTTTTTTTAAAAAATTTTTTTTTTGGGGAAAAATTTTTAAATTAATTTTTAAACCCTTTTTTTTGGGAAAGGAAACAATTTTTAAAAATTTAAAAACCCCTTTAAAAAATTTTTTTTTTTTTTTTTAAAAAAAAACAAGGTTTAAAACCTTTTTTTTGGGGAAAAATTTTTTCCCAAAAAAATTTTAAATACCACAATTTGGGTTTTTTTTTTTAAACAAAAAAAAACCCCCCCGGGGTTTTTTTCTCTTTCCTTTTCCGGAAAAAAACCCTTTTTTTTTTTTGGTTTTTTAACAATTTAAATTAAAAGGAAATTTTTTTTTTTTTTTTTAAAAATTTCAATTAAAATTTTCCAAAAAAGGTTTTTTTAAAATTTCTTTTTTTTGGGGTTTTAGAAAAAACCCAATTTTTAATTTTTTAAAAAAGGGTTTTTTTCCAAGGGCCCTTTATTCGATGAGATTATCAGTGTATAGGATTAATCTCTGCATGTCATCACAGAGGATCCTGAGAATCACGTATTTCATCACAGAGGATCCTGGAGAAACACGTTATATTAGTAAGATCACAAGCCAGAAAAAAAAATTTTTTTTTGGGTTTTAAAAACTTAAAAAAAAATTTTAAAAAATTTTTTTTTTAAAGGCCCCAAAAAATTTTCCCCTTTTTAATAAAATTTTATTTTTCAATTTTGGGGGCCCAAAAAAGCCCTTTTTTTTTTTTTAAAAAAAATTTTTTTTTTTAAAAAAATTAAAATTTCAAAAACCCCCCGGTTTTTTTTTTTAAAAAAATTAAAATTTTTAATAAATTAAGGGAAAAAATTAAGTTTTTTTTTCCCCCAAAACCATTAAAACTTTTTTTTTAAAATTTTTTTTTTTTTTAAATTTTTAAAATTAAAATTTTTTTTTAAGGGAAAAATTTTTTTTTTAAAAATTTTAAAAAAAAATTTTTTTTAAAAAACCCTTTTTTTTTTTTAAATATTAGTAAGATCACATAACAGACACCTAAGACGCACAATGATTTGTCTTGAGTTTCTTGTCAAACTCTTTGTCCTCAGACATTCATTCTCTATCATTGTACTACATTCAGGCTTAATTCCCCCCCAAAAAAAAACCAATTTTTAATAAAATTTTTTTTTTTTTTTTTAAAAAAAAAAAGTTTCTTGGTTTTTTCAATTTTTTTTAAATTTTTAAAAGGAAATTTTTTTGGAATTTTTTCCCCAAAAATTTAAATTAAATTTTTTGGAAAATTTTTTAAAAAGGGTTTTTTTCCCCCCTTTAAAATTAAAATTTTTTATGGGTTTTTAAAATTGGTTTTTTGGGGTTTTTTAAAAAAAAATTAATTTTTAATTTAAAAAATTTTTTTTCTTAAAGGGGAAAAAAGGTTTTTTAAATTTAAAAAAATTTTTAAAATTTTGGGGGTTTTTTTTTTTTAAAAAAACCAAATTTAAAAAAATTTAATTTTTTTTTTTAAAAACCCCCCCAAAATTTTAAAATTTTAAAAAAATTTTTTTTTTTCCCCCCAAAAAAAAAAAATTTTTTTTTTTAATTTTTTTTGGGTTTAAAAAAAAAGTTTCTTTTTTTTTAATTTTTTTTTCCAAAATTAAAAAGAAAATTTTTTTTGGAATTTTTTCCCCAAAATTTAAATTAAAATTTTTAATAAATTAAGGGGGTTTTTTTTTGGGGAAAAATTTAAAAAATTTTTTGGAAATTTTTTAAAGGGGGAAAAAGAATTTTTTTTTTTTTTTAAATTTAAGGTTTTTTTAAGGGTTTTTAAAAAAAAGAAAATTTAATAAAAAACCCCAAACCGGAAGAAAACTTTATTTGTTTTTTTTTTTTTAAAAATCCTTTTTCTTAAAATTCCGGAAAATTTTTTTAAAGGGAAAAACCAAAATTTTTAAAAAAAAAATTTGTTTTTTAAAAAATTTTTTTTAAAAAAAAAAGGGGTTTTTTTTTTTTGGGAAAATTTTTCCCAAAAATGGGCCCAAATTTTTCCCCCCCCTTTTTTTTAACCCTTTAAAAAAAAATTTTTTAAAAAAGGTTTTTTTTTAATTTGTTTAAAAAAAAATTTTTAATTTAATTTTTTAAAAAAAATTTTTTTTAAAAAAAAACTTAAAAAAATTTTTTTTTTAAAAAAGGTCCTTTAAAATTTTTAATTTAATTTTTTAAAAATTGGAATTTTTTTTTGGGCCTCTTTTTTAAAAAAAAAAAAGGGAATAATTTGGGTCCCCAGGGTTTAAAAAAAATTTTTTTTGGGTTTTTTAAAGGGAAAACCTCTTTTTCCAAAAAAAAATTTTTTTTAAAAAACCCCCCCAAAACAAAAGTGGGGTTTTTTTTTTTTTTTCCCCTTTTTTAAAAAATATTTTTTTTTTTTAAGGGTTTTTAAAACCCTTTCCTTTAAAAAAACCCAGGGAAGGTTTAAAATTTTTTTTTTTTAAATTTTTAAAAAAAAAAAAAATTTTTTTTTTTTGGTTTTTTTCCAAAGGGGTTTAAAAGGTTTTTCCCCAGGGTTTTTTTAAAAAATTTTTTTTTTTAAAAAAAATTTTTTTTTGGGTTTTTTTTTCCCCCCAGTTTTTTTTTTAATTTTTAAATTTAACTTTTTTTTCCGGGTTTTTAAAAAAAAGAAAATTTAATAAAAACCCCAAACCGGAAGAAAACTTTATTTTTTTTTTTTTTTTAAAAATTTTAATTTTAAAAAAAATTTTTTTTTTTAAGAACCCAAAACCCAAAAAAAAACATGGGGTTTTTTTCCCTTTTTTTTTTAAAAAAAAAAATTTTTTTTTTTTTAAGATTTTTAAACCCAATTTCAAAAAAAACAAAAACCCCCTTTTTTTTCTTTTTTTAAAAAAAAAACAAAATTTTTTTTAAATTTTTGGTTTTTTTTCCAACCGGGGCCGTTTAAATTTTCCCCCAAAATTTTTTTTAAAAAATTTTTTTTTTTAAAAAAAAAAAATTTTGGTTTGGGGGCCCCCGAAAATTTAAATTTTTTTTAAAAAATTTTTTTTAAATTAAGGGTTTTTTCCCCTTTAAAAATTGGAAAAATTTTATTTTAAAAAAAAAAAGGGGAAAAACCTTTTTTTTGGGTTTTTTAAATTTTTCCCCAAATTAATTTCTCTTTTTCCCAAAAAAAATTTTTTTTTAAGAACCCAAAACCCAAAAAAAACTGGGGTTTTTCCCTTTTTTTTTCCCAAAAACCCCCAAAAAACCATTTTTTTTCTTTTTTTTTTCCCTTTTTTTAAAAAAACCAAAAACCCCCTTTTTTTTCTTTTTTTCCCAAAAGGAAAAAAAAAATTTTTTTTTTTTTTTAAAAAGGGTCAAAACCTTTTTCCCCGAAGGTTTTTTTAAAATTTAATTTTTTTTAACAAAAAAAAAAAAAAAATTTTTTTTAAATTTGTTTTTGGGAATTTAAACTTTTTCCAAAGGGTTTTTTTTAAAAAGGGTTTTTTTTTCCCCCAAGGAAATTTTAAAATAATTTTTTAATTTTAAAAAAAGGTTTTAAAAAATTTAATTTTTTTGGGTTTTTTAAATTTTTCCCCCAAAAATTTTAATTTTAAACAAAATTTTTTCCCAAATTTAAAACCCAAACCCCCAAAAGAAAAAAGGGGTTTAAATTTTTTTTTTCCCAAAAAAAAAACCATTTTTTTCTTTTTTTTTTAAACCAATTTTTTAAAAAAGGCCAATTTGGGGAACCCCCTTTTTTTTTTTTTTTCCCAAAAAAATAAAGGGGTTTTTTTAAAATTTTTATTTTTCCCCAAGGGGAAATTTTCCCCCCAATTTGGTTTTTTTAAAAAAAATTTTTTTTAAAAAATTTTAAAAAAAATTTAAATTTTTTTGGACCTTTTTTGGGGGAAACCAGTTTTTTTTGATGGAATTTTTTTTAAAAAGGGGGTTTTTCCCCCTTTTTAAAAATTGGGAAAAATTTTTTAAAAAAAAAGGCCCCCAAAAAAAATTTTTTTTTTTTTTTTTAAAAACCTTTTTCTTAAAATTCCGGAAAAATTTTTTTAAAAAAAAACCAAATTTTTAAAAAAAATTTTTGGGTTTTAAAAAAAATTTTCCCAAAAAATTAAATTTTTTTTTTAATGGTTGGGTTTTTTTTCCCAAAGGGAAAAAAACCCCAACCTCTTTTTTTAACCCTTTTAAAAAAAAAATTTTTTTTTTTTTTTTAAATTTTTTTTTGTCATTCCACCCTTGAAGCCTCTTGAATTATATTTCTACATTAGATAAAAAATTGAATTTTTTGGAAAAAGGGGGGAAAAAATTTTTCCTTTATTAAATTTTTTAAATTTTTTTGGGTTAAAGGGCCTTTTTAAAAAAAAAAAAGGGAAAAAAGAAAAAAAAAAAATTTTTTTTTTTTTTAAATTTTAAAACTTTTTTTTTTGGGGGAAAAATTTTTTTAAAATTTAAAACCCCCTTTAAAAAAAAATTTGTTTGGGGTTTCCCCCTTTTTTTCCCCCCTTTTCCCAAAAAAAAGGTTTCCCTTTTTTTGGAAAAATTTTTTTAAAAAAAAATTTTCCCCCAAATTTTTTTTTTTACATTTTTTAAAAAAAAAGGGGAAAAAAATTTTAAATTTTTTTTTTTTACCGGGAAAGCTTTTTAAACCCTTTTTTTAATTTTTTCAAAATTTTTTTTTAAAGGGGAAAAATTTTTTTTTGGAAAAAAGGGTTTTTTAAAGAATTTTTCCTTTTTAAGGTTTTTTAAATTTAAGGGTTTTTGGGTTTAAAGGGCCTTTTTAAAAAAAAAAAGGGGGAAAAAAGAAAAAAAAAAATTTTTTTTTTTTTTTAAATTTTTAAAAATTTTTTTTTTTTAAAAAAAAATTTTTTTTTAAAAAATTTAAAAAAAAAATTTTTTGGGGCCCCTTTTTTTCCCCCTTTTTTCCCAAAAAAAAAGGTTTCCTTTTTTTGAATTCCAAAGCCCTTTTTTTAAAAAAAAATTTTAAAACCCCCCTTTTTTTTTTTTTTTAAAAAAAAAAAGGGTTTTTTTTTAAATTGGTTTTTTTTTTACCGGGAAAGCTTTTTAAACCCCCTTTGGAATTTTTTCAAAATTTTTTTTTAAAAAAAAAAAAGGTTTAAATTTTAATTTTTTAAACCCTTTGGGAAAAAAAAAATTTTTTTTTTTTTAAATTTTTTTGGGAAACCTCTTTTTAAAAAAACCGGGAAAAAGGGATATTAAAAACCCCAAAAAATTTTAAAAATTTTTTTTTTTTTTAAAATTTGGAAAAATTTTTTTAAAAAACCCAAAAATTTTTTTTAAAAGATTAAAACCAAATTTTTAAAAAAGGGTTTTTGGGGCCCAAATTTTCCCCTTTTTAAATTTTTTAAACCCAAAAAAATTTTTCCCTTTTTTTTGGGTTTTTTAAAAAAAAGGGGTAAAGGTTCCAAACCCCCCCTTTTTTGGAAATTTTTTCCCAAAAGGGAAATTTTTTTTTTTTTTTTTTTAATTTTTTTCCCCCATTAAAAATTTTTTTAATTTTAAATTTTTTAAAAAATTTTTTTAAAAGGGTTTAAAAAAAGGGGTTTTTTTAAGGGGAAAAATTTTTCCTTTTCCAATTTAATTTTTTAAAAAATTTTGTTTTTTTAAATTTTTTTTCCCCCAAAATTTTTGGGAAAAAATTTTTTCCAAAGGCCCAACCTTTTAAAAAAATTATTTGGTTTTTTTTTAAAAACCCCCCCAAAAATTTCCTTTAAAACCTTTAAAATAAATTTCCCCAAAAACCCAAAATTTTTTTTTTTAAAAAAGGGGCCCCAAATTCAATTTTTTTTGGTTTTTCCCAAAAAATTTTTAAGGGCCCCCCTTTTTTTAAAAAAAAGGGGGAAAAAATTTTTCCCCCCCTTTTTTTAACAAATATATGAATAACATGAGAAAATGGCTTAAATTGAGTTTGGGGTTTTTCCAACCCCCCCCTTTGGAATTTTTTTAAATTAAGTTTTTTAAAATTAAAATTTTTGGGAAAAGGGCCTTTTAAAAATTTAAAAAAGGGGGAAAAAATTTTTTAAAAGTTTTTTTAAAAAAGTTTTTTTTCCAGGGTTTAAAAATTTTTTAAAAAAAAAAAAATTTTTTAAAAAAACCCCAAATTTTTAATAAAATTTGGTTTTTTTTTTTTAAAACTTTTTCCCCAACAAATTTCCAAAAATTTTTAAAAAATTTTTTCCCCCCTTTGGAAAAAATTTTTTTCCCTTTTTTCCCCCAAAAATTTTTTTTTTTTTCCCAAAAAATTTTTTTTTTCCCCCTATTTTCCTTTTAAATTTTAAAAGGGGGAAAAATTTTTTTTTCCCCCCCTTTTTAAAAAAAATTTTTTTTTTAATAAATGGAAAATTTTTAAATTTGGGGTTTAAATTTGTTTTCCCACCCCCCGGGGGAAAATTTTTTTTGGAAATTTTTTAAAATGAAAATTTTTTTTTTTTTTTTCCCTTTTATGTTTTAAAAAATTTTTTTGAAGGCTTTGTCTCCACACAGTAGTTGTTCAGATAGAACTTTTTTCCATGATGTAAGTTTTCTTTCAAAATGAAGCTGTTTTTGTTTCCCAGGGCCTCTTAGAAACATTAAAGACTAGATTTTTATGATGGAAAACATGAATTGGTCTTCTGACAGCAGATGTTCAACTTTATTCGATGAGATTATTGTATTTTCAGTGTATAAGGATTAATCTCGTATTTCTTCACAGAGGATCCTGGAGAAACATGTTATATTAATAAGATCACAAACCAGACACCTTTGAACAACAACGTGATTTGTTTTGAGTTTCTTGTAAAACTTTGTCCCCAGACATCAATTTCATCATTGTACTACATTCAGGTTCTTTCTAGAGGTACTGAGACACCCATTTCTACTTACAAAATAGCACACATGTGGAGGATACAACAATTTGACTTGTCTCTGTTGACACTTTGTCCCCACAGAGGAAATAGTCCGTTTCACCTTCTTTCTATGAGATGTGTTTATTTTCTCAATTCGACTGGGTTAAAGCTGTCATTTCATCCCGAAGCAAAACATATTTGGACACATATTTCTACGACAGATATAAGAGAGAGAGATAAACAATACCTTCTGTCACTTTTTAATTGACAAATGATTGATGGTGACCTTTGAACTTTGATTAAACACCCCCGGATGTCTCTACCCCCTGAAAGTGCTTCACACCGGAAGTACGTCACCTCGGAAGTACGTCATGACGGAAGTGCGTGGCGTTATGCGTGGACCAATGAGCATGAAGCAGGCGTGGTTAGCAGGAGCCAATGAGCGTGAAGCATGCGTGGTGAGCAGGAGCGAATGGGAGTAAAGTAGGCGTGGGAATGAAAAACCCTGTAAATTAAATAATATGATTAAATAATTCAATCTTTTTATTGAAATCAATAGTATCAAAAGTATAAAAATAATTGACAAATTTACCATCTGTAAAATCTAATCTTTCAGGAGCAAAAGACACGTCCTTGTCTGTTGTCTGTCTGGTGCAGAGTGAGGTGTGAACGAATTGGAAAGATGTGGGACGGTAGGCGGAGTTTGCGTGAACCAAAGGGAGGGTTAGCCAATGGGAACATAGGTTAGGAGGAGCTTGAGGCGAAAAAATAAATAAAAGCAGAATATTTCTGGTCTGAAACGTCAAACAAGATGAAACAGTTGAAGATGATCAGCCAGACGCCTGTGATGCATTATCAAAATGCAACACTAGGGGGCGCACCCAAGAAACAGGTGTTGTATTTGACTCGCATCCAGACACCTCTCCCCAGCACACTTCAGGAGTAATGGGATTTAGAAAATGGAGGTGTGTGGGGTATGCGTTCAATTATGAAGTCAACGAACTTTGTTTTTACCAGCTGGAAAAAGGAGAAACGTTTGGACCCCTCACTCCAAAAGCAACACTTACATCAGTGGACTGGTCTGTGCTGAATCTGGTGGTGTCAAACAACCTCAGAGCAAATGAAGGAAAGGAACCTGCGACAAAAGACAAAAAGACGCAAATGTTTGTGTGGGTTAAACAGGAATTTCCACCGGTGCTCGCCCCGAAAAAAATTGTCACCTGCAGCATTTGGGAGACGAAAAGCTCGGGTTCCGGCAGATGGTTCTACCGCACAAGCCGTCAGGTGGTCGAAGGAGATGAACACTCGGACGAATTTGTCTTAGAATATTTCAATACCGAATGCGGCGTGTTCCAGATGTCATTACTGCCCCTCAAGGTGTGGATGAAAATGATGATTGAAAAAGCAGAAAAACTGAAGGATCTCTTCCTAAGAAGTCAGACATCGAGAGACATTCTGATGATAAGAAAGACTGTGTTCACAGAAGACACGCCCCCAACTCCTCCTCCTCTGACTCCGCCCCGTAATTCATTCCACTTAAAACGGGTACCCTGCAACTTCAAATCATGTCTGTTCCTCTTCTACCGCAACCAGAAAGCACAGAATCATCTCCGATTCTGAGAAAAACTCCAAGCGCCTCACCACCCCCCTCTCCCAAGGAAGAGGACAAACCTGACGGGGTGCTCTCTGACCTATTTCTGAACACGGTGAGAGCCGTGGTGGTTTGCCTGTTGAGCAAGGTTCTGACCGTGTACAGATCTGAAATCTGTAACAGCTGTCAAATTGATCACCCGAGCCAGCTACAGCACGAATGTCTGTTTGAGATGCCAGATTCTTTCTTCCATCAGCACTATAACGAGTTGACGAAGCGGCTCTGATCGGTCAAGACGAGAAAAAGATTGAACTGATGAACAATGTGGCAGACTTTTGGAAGGGAATTGAGTAATAAAAAAAAGGGTAACTTTTGCAGAAAATTTCAAAATTATGTAGAGGATTGGGAACAGTTAGTAAGTGACACATTGCTAATGGTAAACAAATGTTCTGTATCTGATACCTTTTGTAAAATTATAAAAGAGAAGACTAAAGATTCTTGCATGAAAATGTCTCATCTGTTTACTCTTTACACTTTATTTGTAGATGTTATGAGTTATTGTGTACAAAACAACATGTATCTGAATACCTTGAATGAATTGAGACCATTACACAATGATATTTATGGAATCATTGTGTTGAAGTTAACCTCCTGTACTTTGAGAAATGCTGTGTGTGTTTATAGTCAATAAAAAACGATTTAAAGAAGCTTGTGTCTCATTGTTTGTTTTCAAAAACCCTAGAGAGGGCAACCAGAAACATGACTGAAAAACGTGTCATGAAAAAAGTGTATTATAAGCCCTCACATCCTGGTAGTTTTGGGGGAGTGGAACGACTACACAGAGCCGTGCAGGATGAAATGGGGAAAAAAGTCAATGTAGAACGGGTCAAAGATATTTTATCGGAACAGGACTTGTATACTCTGCATAAACCAGCCAGGATACATTTTGTCAGAAATAGAGTGTTTGTACCAAGACCTCTAAATCAGTTCCAGGCAGACCTTTGTGATATGCAGGCCTTAACTGAACACAATGATGGGTACAATTATTTACTCACGGTCATCGATTTTCAAAACGGGCTTATGCCAGAGCTTTGAAGACAAAAACAGGGGCCGAGGTCTCTAAGGCCTTTGACTCTATTTTAAAGGAAAGCCGGATCCCTGTAAAGTTACAAACGGACGTGGGCAAAGAGTTCTTTAACAAAAGCTTTGAGGGGTTGACAAAGAAACGAGGAATTAATCATTTTGCAACAGCCAGTGAACTGAAAGCGTCTGTTATTGAAAGATTTAACTGCACGTTGAAAACACGAATGTGGAGGTATTTTACAGCTACAAACAGCCGTAGGTACATGGACGTCTTACAGGAATTGCTTGACAGCTACAATAACAGTTATCATAAAAGTATAAAAATGGCGCCTATGCAGGTGGCGTCAGAAAACGTCTCTCGAGTGTTTGAAAACCTGTACGGAACATTTCCCATATGCTGACAAAAACAAATTAAAGATGAATTTTAAGGAGGGGGATTTGGTGAGAATATCCAAACTGAGAGGAGTGTTTGATAAAAAATATCAACAGAGTTATACCGACGAATTGTTCACAGTAACCGAACGTATACCTCGCCAACCCCCTGTGTACAAACTGAAAGATTATGATGGAGAACCTATCCAAGGCTCGTTTTACGAAGCAGAGTTGCAAAAAGTCAAGGTTGGTAAAGACAAAGCGTTTCAAGTTGAAGAAATTCTGGACGAGTGTGTTGTCAGGGGTAAAAAACAAATGCTGGTGCGTTGGAAAAACTGGCCTGAGAAATTCAACAGCTGGGTCAAGGCAAGCGACCTGAAAAATGTATAAAAACAAATAGGTACGTCGAAGCTGAATCATTAAAACATGGACCAAATCACAGGAGAAGGGTTCTACGTTGTCCTACCCTCCAACGCCAGTCGCGATGTATTTAAAAATAACACGAGCTCCAGCTACCACGTCGATTTAGCGCAGCATATTGATTTAGAAAGCCCGTGGGAGGTAGCTCTGACAGAGATTTCATTCCCCCACACGTGGTTAAACATTTCTAGGGGGGATTCTTATTTTGAATGGAGGAATAAACCAAAAGATGATGATGATGCTTCAAAGAGCGAGGTGTTCACCCGTCAGGGTTTTAGGGCAGGTTATTATCACGATCTGGAACAGCTCAAGATAGAGCTGAGTGCCTTTCTTAGAAAAATTAACTCTGATATTTATTTAAGGTTTAGCTCCATTCAAAAGAGATTTGAATTTCAGGCAGGAGGTCAATATCATTTACGATTTTACCCCCCTCTGGCTTACATCATGGGGGTTAAAGTGGGAGAATGGGTTATTTTCAATGAAAGGATGGCTCCATATCCAGCTGATATAAAGGGAGGATTTTACCATATGTATTGTTATAGTGATGTGGAACGACATCAGCTGGTTGGTGACGCTTACGCTCCGCTCTTGAGAACGATCGCTATAGAAGGGACGGGGGACGTCATCACGCAGTATTTTAATCCACCCTGCTACCTACCGGTGGTCAAGCAGCACATCGAAAACATCCACATTGAGATAAAGACGGATCAAAATAAACCTATAAATTTTACCTTTGGGAAGACTATCGTGAAACTCCATATTAGACCTTCCAAAAAAAATCCTCTGTGACAAAAACAAAATGATGCATCAGAGACTCGATCCTCACCGTTTTGTGAGTTATTATGAGAATCAAGTAGGGGGCGCTCTCCCTGGTTTTTACGGGGCTCCTGTTATGTACGGGAGAGGAATCGGTTCGATTTTTTCTAAAATATTTCGTTTTGTATCGCCGTTGATGAAAAAAGGATTTGCCATTGCTAAGCCTCATCTTAAATCAGCCGCAAAAAACATTGCCTCGGAGGTGATAAGCCACGCGGTTAGTAGAATAGGGGGTCGATCGGACAATGGGGCTCAAGAAGGATCTGGCGGTATGATGGTTTTAGCCAGACGACAGAAGAAGAGATCTCCCGGGCAGTGAGTAAAAGTGCGTAGGTCTAAAAAGAGAAAATCAGTAGGGAGAAGTAAGTCTAAAGGAAAGCACGCTGTTGCGAGCTCTGGAGATATATTTTAGAAAACAAATATGCCGCTTTTACATCACAAATCGGCCGAATGAACTATGGGTGAGCTGGATTTATTTTCAGCACCCATGACGCAACTGTCTATCGATGAAAAGCTCTACACAGAAGTCCTGCCTTTGGCATCCATTACCAACGGAGGTCCTATTGAATTTTTTATCCCCGGAGATGGGGAAAAATACATGGATCTGAATGATACTTTGATTCATCTTCGTGTGAAAATTACCAACGCTGACGGCTCAAACCTAGCTGCCGACGCCGCAGTGGGTCTCATCAATTATCCTCTGAACACAATTTTTAACCAATGCAACGTTATTCTGGGGGATAGGTTAATTTCACAATCCAGCGCAACTCACCCTTACAGAGCGATGATAGAGACCCTCCTCAACTATTCTGACGATACGCTGAAAAGTCAGTTCACTGCCGGGCTATTTTACAAAGACACGGCCGGTGCTATGGACTCTATAGTACCAAATAACGGGCCAAACGGGATTAAATCAGAGAGCCCGGTTCACCTCGGAATCTAAAGAACTTCACCTACTAGGTCCTCTTCATGCAGACATATTTTTCTGCGAGAGGCTTCTCTTGAACTCTGCGGATTTGAGAATTAAGCTGACCAGAGCTAATGACGCCTTCTGTCTCATGGGCAACGCCGCCAGCACTTTCCGTTTAAAAATACTGGGGGCCTCGTTGTTTGTCAAGAAAATCACCGTTTCCCCCGCCGTGCGTTTAGGCCACACGTCAGCTTTAATGAGGGGAAGCGCTCTCTACCCTTTATCACGCGTAAATGTAAAAACCTACTCCATCCCAGAGAATTCCAGAATATGTAACCAGGAAAATCTCTTCCTGGGGATGATGCCTAAATATCTAGTGATAGCCATGGTGAACCATGAAGCCTTCACAGGAAAAAGAGATCTGTCACCCTTCAATTTTATTCACAACAACGTTGAATACATGGCTCTGTGTCAGGATGGGAGACAGGTGCCCGCCAAAGCTTTCCAACCTCAATTTAATCAGGGGGTATCCATCAGAGAGTTTTATAATATGTTTACCGCTACAGGGAGACACTTGAAAGATTTACCTCTAAGCATCGACCGGGAGGAATTTCAGCGGGGCTACTCTTTGTTTGTTTTTAATCTCAACGCCTGCGAAGATGCTGACGCATTGTCGTGCATTTCCAACGGAAGTTTAAGACTGGAAATGAGATTCAGAGAACCGCTGCCCCATACTACCACTCTCATTGTTTATGCTTGTTACGAGTCTATTTTGGAGATTAATTCCAAACGACAGGTGCTTGTGGACTATTACTGAGACAATATGAACAATCACCAATTGGACGGATTATTACGTCATTTACTAGGAGATGCTTTTTACGGAGTGTGGGCCGCTGATCAGTTACCTTTACTGCGTCAGTCCTTTAGATTTCCAGCCTTTTTTATAGTCAACACACACCCTGCACACGAACCAGGAGAGCACTGGTTGGCCCTCACTCTTGAGGAAGGCAAAAAAGGCAGCTTTTTTGATTCTTTCGGATTCTCCCCGGATTTTTCACATTATCCTAAAAGCATCTTGCAATTTTTAGAAAACCGTTGAGAATCTATTTTATACCACAACCGACAGCTTCAACACGTTCTGTCTACGGTGTGCGGTCAGCATTGTGTTTATTATTTATGCCACAGAGCATGCGGTTTATCTTTTGAAAATGTGCTGTCTTTGTATCAAGATGATGTGATGAAGAATGATGTTATGGTATCAAAGTTTGTGAAAAAATATCAAAGTTGTATGGGGTTGCAAAGAGCCGGATCTTTTCACCACACTATCTGTTCTTTACAAATGTTTAAGGATTGTTACAACTTTATATAAATAAAGATGGATCTGGAGACTATTAAATTCATTGAATAATTTTTTATTCAAATAAAGCCAGCTAGGGGATAAAGGTATATGTTTCTTTCGTTTTCCTGATCTTAACTGCGGAGGTGATGTTTCCATCTCATAGTTCCAACGCGGTGCTAAGGGCGTCTGGTTTTTTTTTCTTTCCCTTCTTCAACACTAGGGGTGACCCCTCATCGTCGTCGTCCAAAAGCGGTCCTCCCTTCTGAAGTTTATGATATTGCTCGCGAGCACAGGGGTTACTCATCAAGGATGAAGGGATGTTGAGCTCCCGTAAAGTATTTAGAAACCCCATCCATCCCTTGGGTTCTCTGGATTTTTTATGTGTGATGGAGAGATTTTTAATCAGATCTATCAGGTGTGAGCCTCACAATCTCTCCTTTATGGACAAACTCTCCTGAAGGAGCCCATCCGCTCTTGGTTAATTTCTTCATAATGTACTCTGCATTGTTACGGTAGCGAACAGGTAGGTTTTGCAGCACCTCGCTAGCAGTTTCATCCAGCGTTACTTGTTTGTCTTCTCGCTGATTTTCTTGTTCCCCCGATTCTTGGGTTAGAGTCAAAGTGATACGACGGTCATCTTTCTCATCTTGTTTGAGGCATGCTAGGTATCTTTGCAGCAGAGCGTTGTATTTTTTAATTTTATCATGAGCGTTCAAACCCTTTTCATTTAACACATCCCAAATTTTTACATCCAAATCATTTTCTGCCGTACGTCTCATCATTTCCCCGGCGCCGGGAGCAGAAGCTACCGACTGACTCAGACGGTTTAGCTGTTGTGGCGAAATCAAAAACATCTTTTGACTCATGATTTATCTTCTAATAAGCCCTCCCAACAGCTCTCCAAATATCGGCACCACCGCTGACAGTAAAGGTAAAAGAAAACCTCCAGACTGTTTTCTCAGAGCCTGGTGTTTGACTGCAGAAAGTCAGATGAACAATGGTTGAGAATATCTTTACGTTTCCGAGGCGTGGCGTGACATATAGGCGCGTTTCTTTTTAACGTCCGGGAAACATTTGTTGAGCCAATATATTCAACTGCTGCAGTACCGACATACTGGATCAGGACTTGGATTTAGGTAGATAGACGACGGGCTACTGATGGGGGAGTATTCCCGTCCTTAGTCTGTATTGTTCTGGGCAGCCGGGTGTGAGATCGATGATTAAATACCCTTTCTGGACCCGCCGCCACAAATTCTTTGATGCTATCTCCCCCTAACTCATCCGTCAAATCTCCCAGGTAATTACCCAGCTTGAGCAGTGTCTCTCCCTCTTTTGTGACATAGATGAGGCTGTTTGTGTCGCAGTAAAGGACTGTCTTGCAACTGTTCCAAATACCTGTACAAAGTCAGACGTCCGTAGGCTGTGGTGAAAGTGGCTATAAAAACGTTATCTACCTTGTTTGGTAGCGGGATACAGCAGTCTCCGTAAGACCACTGAACCAAAGCCACTTTGTCACTGACGAAGGAGAAGTACTTGACTTTATATTCTTCAGAAAACATGAGGTTAAAGAATTCTTCCGGGTCTGTGACTAGTTTGGTTTGTGTTTGATTGCATCTCTGTGCGAACTTACCCCAAAAGGAGTTCAGACATAATTTAGACACTTGTCTTTTAGCAGGGTTTGGTCTGATTTTATCCGCCTCCAGCAAAATCCCTTGGTTTGCATGATAGTCACTGATGTGCTTTTCTCTGCTTTCCTGATCTACAGTGTCGGATGGGTAACCCGAAGCTTCCTGTTTACCTTTCAGAAAAGTGTGCATATAGTCAACAAAACTAGAATCACTGCGTCTATCAAAGTGCCATACCTCAGTTATTTCAGCTATCCGATAGCCCATCTCCAAAGCCTTGTTAAATTCAGGAGTGACCCAGACACCTGTCAACGCCCTGTTATCATCGCTATGCCGACACGGACCCTCCTGCAAATTGAGCTCGGCGCATGCTCGGCAAAGGGTAAACACAAGCTTAGCCCCCGTCGTTCTATAGGGCAGGACTGGAAAGTACAACTCTCTCGGCGGGTAGACCCTTGCCCTGATTAGCCCAAAGTAGCTTTGAGGTTCTTGGAAATCTTTATAGATTATTTCAGGGTGTCCGAGAGGATAGGGGAAGTTGGTGTTACAGTAAGGATAGAGAGATGTCACATCTACATAAGAGATTGTCTTGTTCGACGCAGCGGTGTGTCTTAACTTTATAGCAGAGGTACGCCCTCCGTACAAAGCTTTGCGGGGTGACAGCGGCTGTGGAGCCTTATATTGTTTGAGAAATTCCTTCAGCCCGTGATGAGATTTTTTCAACATCGTCCACGTATGCTCACGCATGATGATGAGTTTTACCTTGTGCGTGGCTTCTAACTCACGTAATTTCTCCTCGTAGCGCGTCTGCAACTCTCCGAAGGGACGTTGATAGAAACATCCTAGAAACTCATAGGCATATTTCACCCCAGCGATTTCAGCATACCCGTCTACAAAGAAGCGCCCCAGCTGTTTTTCCCCCTTATTTAAAGCATGTTGGATAGGGATGCCGCGGGTGTGTGACAACCACTCTAACCACTGGATACCGGCGTTTGAAAATGTTTTGAACTGACGCCTGTAGTCGTCCGGAGAGGGGATTGCTAATGTTTTAGGTGGTAGAAAGTTTGTCAGAAAGACCTACATGCATGCCGACGCAATGGTCGCACGGCTGAAGGGGTAAACAGCGGTTTCAGAGATATACTGTTTTCTGAAAAGCATGCAACCCTCAGCGAGAATGTCTACATCATTTTGACAATAGAGGCGAGCCTCTTTCATGAAGTTGAATGTGCCGTGCCGCACCGTCGCATACCAACTGTAAAAGTCTGTTAGTTGCTCCGTTGTCATGGTCTCAATACCGTAAGCCTGAGGGGGAGGGTACTCACCTGTATAACCTCAAATGGGCCTCTGAGCTGAAACCATGAGGAAAGTACCCCTTTACTTTATCACTGAAACCGAGCGCTTTCGGGAAATTAGCTAAACGCATGGTTAAAAAGGATAGAGAGTCGATGTATCTTTGTTTGTAATCGATATCGGTGATACAAATTACTTTTGATCCTTGCATAATCAAAGAGGGCTTTAATCCCTGTTCGACCATGGCTTTGATAAGGAGATAGCTGTCAAAACCGCGGGCATTGTGTGCTATAAACACTGTAATTTTGTACAAAGGTCGTCTGAAATGCAGTAGAAACTCTTTGGCACAATCTGTACCCTCCATGTTTTACCATCTAAGGTTCGTGTACACACTAAAAACGGAACGTGAACGCCATTCTCGTCAACGTAGGTTTCAAAATCATAAAACACCACTTTTTCATTGTGTTTTGTTTCAGGGGGTATGGTTTGGATGTAGCACTGATGAACCTCAGTCTCAGAGTCAGAGTCAGAGTTCAATTTCTCGTCGCAAATTTTACATTTCGCAGTCTGACATTTGTGTTGTTTACCATTACCATTCATAGCACAATAGTACAGCCAGACAGATGGCAAAACATAGTTGATTCTCTCTGTTGTGGACAATGTAGAGAAAACGTCTTTTTTTTTAAATGATTTCACTGTCTAGCATTTTCCCAAGAAATCGTTTCCCCACACCCCTGTTGGTTCTGGATCACTTCTACAACAAGTTCTAGCTGACCATCGGCCATAACGGCCCAATTAGACTGCACAACACGGAGTAAGAGCCTTTCAAAGTCGGCTAGGCTGGGGAGCTCGTCATTAGATAAGACGACCGAGACGTTACTATGGAGATTTTGCCCACGCAGCTCTGAATGTACCGCGTCTTGAGGAGTCACATATGCTAATGCTTGTTGTAGCAACGCATCAGCATGCTGTAAGGCTGTGTTGTAATAAACGCTGTAATCCACTATTCCATCTGCGTTAAGAGGGGGTGGAAAGTTTAACAACTGTCTGATTTGATAATTTGCAAATCGGCTTCGCCGCACAACGCGTGGTTGTGGGGAAATATGAGTACCTCCTTGCTGCACAGGAGGACTGGGTATGTTGAGATCGATGTAGTTTGGAGGTGTCTGAGGGTCTGATAAAGTGGGACTTTGTCCGAGCTGGACATTATTTATTCCGATTGTTTCGTCTAGTGATGATTCATTCTCTAACTGTTCAAGGTTAGCGAGAGCTTGATTTAATGCAAGGAGAGGATCTACAGGCTGTTCGGAGCTGTTAGATGTAGCGGCTGTGTTGTTTTCATTCAAATCATTTTCAGTTAAATCGTTTTGAAAACCCAACTCATTCTGAAGATTTTGTGCTAAACTCTCTAACAAATCAATAGCTACTAGTGTGTGTTGATCCATGACCTCATACAAATCAAACGCTTTTAAAAACCTTAAATCAACATCATTGCAATTTATACAGATGATAAAAATCACAGTCTGAAACAGTTTACAAATTGTCACTTTGTACACCTAACTTCTGTAAACAAACAGCCAGACCGTGTGTGTGTGCATGTGCGCGCGTGTGTGCGTGTGTGTGCGCGCGTGTGTGTGTGTGTGAATGTGAGTGAGAGAGTCACAACTTGTTGTGAAGACAAGAGTAAGGACCAAAAACAGCTGTTTTTACATTAAGAGAGACTGATGAGAATAACAAATGCAAAAACCCCAGAATTTATAGCATCTTATTCGTATATTAAAAAACACCAAGATAACGCTATAACTCAACCAACGCCATTAATAGCTTATAACAACACACAGTCAAATATACCTTGTGAGACTCAGCTTTGTAGAAAGTTCATTTTTAAGGACGGCCTATTTAATTTAACACATACAAAACATTCCGTGTATGTTTATGATGTGAAATGAGAGAAAAGGAAAGTACATTGTGTTCCCTTCTGGGTAATTATTACATTTATACGGCGTGATTGAATCGTCTCACAATGTACTGTAAAACAATTTAAAAAGCAAATAGACTTACAGCGTGCAGATGGAAATCCTTTGCTGGAAGCCCCGTGGGATCTCAGGTGTGGATTCTCAGAACTGGTTCTCCTGTTGTTGCGACCCGATGAGAATCCTGGATCTCTGTCCGCTGGTTGAGGCCTAGACCTCTCCGCGGCCATCAGCGGTTGATTAGTGGTTGAGACAGACTCCCGGTGAAATGGCGGTTGTTCTTCAAAATTTTGACTAGGTATCGCATCCCCCGGATCTCCTCCGGTTAACCGGGCAGCCTCTAGAGAATGTATAATGTTTTGACCATCTGAGGCATGCCCTGTTGCGTCATCCTGTGGCGATGATGATGGCGATAACCCTTCTTGGAAATATTGATCCAAATGGCCCCACAGATCTAGCATGCCAAAAACGTTTTTGATAAATATTCTGCGTAAGTTTTAGGTAAAAAAAAATGTAGCAACTCACCGGGTAATACCACGTCCTCTGAAAGCACAGATGAGGAGTCAGTATCAGATGAGGTCTCGGATGTTGAGGTATCAGTTGATGACTCTGAAAGATAAAATTTATAATCACGGTAGGAAATAAAAGTCTTTTAGATATTTCATTATTAAAAATACATAATGTAGATCTGTACTTACCAGACTCCTCTGCTTGAAGGTTCAGCCATCCGTTTAGAGTCACTGCAAAGAATGAAAAAGTCCCTATGTTTCTGCCTAAAGGTTTAAACGCGTAAAATTTAGCTTTAAAGATATAGGTAATTTACCGGATGCTTGAGCCATTCTCCGTTGTCAGATTCAGAAGTCCTATTCTCTGCGTCATCTTTAACTAGTATTTATATCCCCAATACAGATATATCTGGTGACACAGCACAGAGACCTCTCCACACGCTGTACCTGCTATATCTGAAGCAGTTGGTAATATGACCTGAGCTCCTCCTGGTACACAATACTATGTAAATGCCTAAATTCACACTTCCTCCATTCTTCTTGATCTTCACAGGCCGCTGCATTCCATTCTCTGGTGTTATCAGAGCGGCTGGTCAGTGAGGACATGCGAGTCACCCCCCATGCAATGATCAAACAGTCCATATCAACATGCCAACCTCTTGATGTTCTCTGGTTCCCGTGTGTGTGTGTGTGTGTGTGTGTGTTTGATGCAGAGATTAGCCTCTGAGATTTAACATTTATTTTACTTTCTTGTCATTTGAGATGTTTATTATCCAGACCTCCAACACGGAGCTTCACACAGAAACTTACAAATGTCAAAGTACATTTGACATCAGGCTCAGTGTTAAAGACACTTATTGTAATTTCCTATTATGATAGTGTGAAACTTTAAAGTATAATCTTTTTTAAATATACCTTAAGACCATAAAAGAGACATTTCTTGATCTGTCTTCATACAAAGGGCCTTCAGAAAGAGCAGGAAACATTGATCCTTTTAGGAACACAGGATGTATAGATGACTGAGAATTGCCTTAGGCAGCTGTATGGTTTCATTTACTCTGTGTGTGAGGAGATTCACACGCCGATTCAAAACTGTCTTTAGGGTGATAATATTACAGACGCCCTCATTCCTTGTTCTTCACACAATCTGCACAGGAGTTGCAAGAGATGCTGCAGAAATTACTTAAATTGAGTTTGGACTTTGTCTCCACACAATAGATGTTCAGTTAGAACATTTTTCTATGATGTAAGTTTCCTTTCAAAATGAAGCTGTTGTTGTTTCCCAGGGCCTCTTAGAAACATTAAAAACTAGATTTTTATGATGGTTTGATTTGAGTTTGTCTCCTGACAGCAGATGTTCAACTTCATTCGATGAGAGTATTGTATTTTCAGTCTATAGGGATTAATCTCCTCTTCTTTACAGAGGATCCTGGAGAAACGTGTTATATTAGTAACATCACAAACCAAACACCTATGAAGAACAACATGATTTGTCTTGAGTTTCTTGTCGACTGGGTTAAAGCTGTCATTTCATCCCGAAGCCTCTTGGAAACATATTTCTACGTTAGATCTGTTAACAAATATATGAATAACATGAGAAAATGGCTTAAATTGAGTTTGGACTTTGTCTCCACACAGCAGAAGTTCAGTTAGAACTTTTTTCCATGATGTAAGTTTCCTTTCAAAATGAAGCTGTTTTTGTTTCTCAGGGCCTCTTACAAACATTAAAAACTAGATTTTTATGATGGACAACATGATTTGATTTGAGTTTGTCTCCTGACAGTAGATGTTCAACTTTTTTCGATGAGAGTATTGTATTTTTAGACTATAAGGCTTCACCTCGTATTTCTTCACAGACAATCCTGGAGAAACATGTTATATTAGTAAGATCACAAACCAGACATCTTTGAAGAACAACGTGATTTGTTTTGAATTTCTTGTCAAACTTTGTCCCCAGACATCAATTTCATCATTGTACTACATTCAGGTTTAATTTCTGGGGCCTCGTTGTTTGTCAAGAAAATCACCGTTTCCCCTGCCGTGCGTTTAGGCCACGCGTCAGGTTTAATGAGGGGGAACGCTCTCTACCCTTTATCACGCGTGAATGTAAAAACCTACTCCATCCCAGAGAATTCCAGAATATGTAACCAGGAAAATCTCTTCCTAGGGACGATGCCTAAATATCTAGTGATAGCCATGGTGAACCATGAAGCCTTCACAGGAAAAAGAGATCTGTCACCCTTCAATTTTATTCACAACAACGTTGAATACATGGCTCTGTGTCAGGATGGGAGACAGGTGCCCGCCAAAGCTTTCCAACCTCAATTTAATCAGGGGTTATCCGTCAGAGAGTTTTATAATATGTTTACCGCTACAGGGAGACACTTGAAAGATTTACCTCTAAGCATCGACCGGGAGGAATTTCAGCGGGGCTACTCTTTGTTTGTTTTTAATCTCAACGCCTGCGAAGATGCTGACGCATTGTCGTGCATTTCCAACGGAAGTTTAAGACTGGAAATGAGATTCAGAGAACCGCTGCCCCATACTACCACTCTCATTGTTTATGCTTGTTACGAGTCTATTTTGGAGATTAATTCCAAACGACAGGTGCTTGTGGACTATTACTGAGACAATATGAACAATCACCAATTGGACGGATTATTACGTCATTTACTAGGAGATGCTTTTTACGGAGTGTGGGCCGCTGATCAGTTACCTTTAGATTTCCAGCCTTTTTTATAGTCAACACACACCCTGCACACGAACCAGGAGAGCACTGGCTGGCCCTCACTCTTGAGGAAGGCAAAAAAAGGCAGCTTTTTTGATTCTTTCGGATTCTCCCCGGATTTTTCACATTATCCTAAAAACATCTTGCAATTTTTAGAAAACCGTTGAGAATCCATTTTATACCACAACCGACAGCTTCAACACGTTCTGTCTACGGTGTGCGGTCAGCATTGTGTTTATTATTTATGCCACAGAGCATGCGGTTTATCTTTTGAAAATGTGCTGTCTTTGTATCAAGATGATGTGATGAAGAATGATGTTATGGTATCAAAGTTTGTGAAAAAATATCAAAGTTGTATGGGGTTGCAAAGAGCCGGATCTTTTCACCACACTATCTGTTCTTTACAAATGTTTAAGGATTGTTACAACTTTATATAAATAAAGATGGATCTGGAGACTGTTAAATTCGTTTGAATCATTTTTTATTCAAATAAAGCCAGCTAGGGGATAAAGGTATATGTTTCTTTCGTTTTCCTGATCTTAACTGCGGAGGTGATGTTTCCATCTCATAGTTCCAACGCGGTGCTAAGGGCGTCTGGTTTTTTTCTTTCCCTTCTTCAACACTAGGGGTGACCCCTCA